>NW_010227767.1:0-30077 GCF_000690775.1 Eurypyga helias | reverse complement strand
CCTAGTTACTTGATGAGGTCTTTATATAAAGTACAGATACCTATAAACTTACAAGAGTGAGCTAAAATTAAAATTGTGGTTTAGTCGAATGTAATTTTCTTGATACATTTTTTTCCCCCCAAAGACTGTATCTTTTAGAAAACTGTCACATTCATAAAAGCAGCAAATCAATTCAAGGAGTTTAGAATGTTTGCTTCAAGTCACAAGAATTGCATTTTTAAACACAGCTCCAGCGTCATATGGGATTTGCATTTTCTTGTCACCGTCCTCTTTACTTTTGCAGCCAGAGCCCATGATACAATTCTCAGCCAATGAACCAGGCAGAAGGAACGGATAATAATACCTGGAGGTACTGTTTCAGAGGAAGCTGCCTGCTTGGGATGGCAGCTTGTGGACTCAGCTTGTCTGAACAGAGATGGGGAAATAAGCTGATGCATTTTCCCACCAGTTGTGACTGAATGAAGCCCTTGTTCAAATTACTCTAAATCATATGGTGGGCAGTGATTTCAAACCCAAACAAAGTGTTGCCTGCTCTTCCTAAAATAGTATTTTTTATATTTAACAATAAAAATTAATTGTTGCTACTGGGTGTTCCTTGGCTATTATTCTGACTTTTTTTGTCATTTTGTCACCGTTTTCTGTGTACTCCCTGTACAAGTGTTTTACAGCTTCCTTCTAAGACCACGATTTCCAGTGACTGCATTTCCTGGCAATTATGAGGATTGGTATCTTAGGAACTTCAGCTACTGATATTAAGGATTACATTAATGGTAAAGGACCTAAAATCTAAGCAGTCAAAGCCCAAGAATTATACAACAGGCAGTACATATAAATCGGATGCAGGTTTAAATTGAAAGTGGGGAGGTTTAGATTAGATATCAGGAAGAAGTTCTTCCCAGAGAGGGTGGTGAGGCACTGGAACAGGTTGCCCAGAGAAGGTGTGGATGCCCCATCCCTGGCAGTGTTGAAGGCCAGGATGGATGAGGCTTTGAGCAACCTGGTCTAGTGGAAGGTGTCCCCGCCCATGGCAGGGGGGTTGGAACTGGATGATCTTTAAGGGTCCTTCCAACCCAAACCTTTCTATGAATCTATGAAGTTAAACTTTTTAAATAAGAAAAGAGACTGTGGTCAAAGATGCTACAGAAAACTTTGCTTTGTTTAGAAATTGGGAACTATTATCCTTTGTTGATTAAGGTAAATGAATCAGAAAAGCAAAATGTCTGGTAATCTCTGTTATGTGCCCCTTGCCTAGCCAACACACCTGGCCCCTTCCAGAAAAGAAGAATGCTTCACTTTGTGACAAGAAACAAGTAAGCATGTAAATAAATACTGACTAGACAAGGTCCTAGGTCTTCTATCAAGCAGACCACTTAGTCATTCTGTTCTAGAAACCTGACTCAGAAAAGCACAAGTATTTTATATGTCAGCATCTCATAGCATAGATGAAAATCAAAGATGTAGTAAACTAAACAACCAAGACTTTTTTTTTTAATTTCCAGAAATTGCTGCTGTTATAGTTATGAATATTTAAGAAAATGAAGGAGCAGATGCTCACCTAATATAAAAGACATTAGTTCTGATGTATAAGGTGTAAGATATACAGTGTTTTCTTCAATAACAAACTTAACAAAACATAAATGTGGTCTGAGAAGAGGCATGAAAGTTAGCCCTTACAGTCCTGGAAGTTATCAAAGGCAATCTAGAAAGATACCAGTCCACTGTAATAAATTCATACTTTTAAAATTAATTTATTTCTGCATCTATGTTTGAATTACTCTATGGTGTTGACGTTCTGATCACTGACTGCAAACTGTCGATATAATTTTTATACTGCTGAGCTGAAAAGCCTGAACTGCATCTTGGTCAGAATACTGTATGCTATCCAAATATTTTCTAATGTGATATCCCTTTAATGCTCATCTTTAAAATCTAATAGGAATGTTTAAAAAAAAAAATCCTATTGTTTTGCAATTATGAATTATGCTTATCTTTTAAAGTTTGAGATACTGTGTGTCACAGAATTGGAAGTATAGGTTCGGAGAACCTTTCTAAATCTCTGTATGTGCTAATCAGTGCCATCAAGTCAAGAACTGACAGAAGTAAAGGTAAATCCACATATTTTGTTGGAGCTATGTGCTGCATTGTAATGCTGTGCAGTTTTGCAATGTTTTACAGCATTATTTGTAATAGTTAGTCTCTTAGCAGGTTCTGGTGCAACACCATTTCTAGTCCTCTTTATGACAGATGGCTCTTTCCCCCATAGACAGGGGGTTTTGTGTGTTATTAACTTTGCATTAGACGTGTTTTAAGAGCACCATAAAAAGTTATGTGCTACAGTTTTGAACAGTTAAATATTTATGCACACCAGAATTATTTATGTACTGTTAATTGAAGTGAACAATTTGCAATTCTTTTTTTTTTTCCCAGTCAAACCGGTAATTACGTTGTAAACAACCAAATTATCTGCACTAATAACTTACAACTTAACTGTATATCCTTTTAATGATCAAAGACTTTTTTCATCTCATTTTATTTCCTATGATTTTAGACACTTGCTTTCAAATACAACCAGGTACAAAAGAACGCCCCAATAATTAACTTTGAGGCAGAATCCAAAGTGCTCATTAACTTTGATTTATAACTAAAACTACCTGGGTTTAAGAATATGATATATGAAAAGGATCACTGTTTAATAGAGTATTTCTTTTCTGTGAGTGTAAGAAGGTATATTGGATGCATTTTTGCCTATGCCATAAAGAATGTGAAGCTATCAGAGCAATTTCAGACATGCAGTGCAACCTTCTTTCGTCTGTCAACAGACCGGTCGGTGTGTTTCCTCAATACAGCTGTATCTTTAATCAGAACAAAAAATGTAACTTGACAGAGTTCAGTTATTTTAATTGCCATAGAAAGAGAACTAAATTATAAGAAAAATTTGATTTTCAAACTCAGGTCTGTTCCAGAACTGAAATAAGACTTCAGACACCTGACAAAATCTTGAACTTGAGGTTTGTCCTTTCAGAGCTGCAATAACTTTTTCTGAAAGGACACATACGATGAAGAAGAAATGTTTTCACTTATGTTAACACTGTTAACTTTGAAAAGACTTGGTTTTTGAAGCACTTCAGGTTTTCTGTTGTGCAAAATAAATGCCAAGCAGCTTGTGCAGCAACCATGCAACCCTTTTATTCTTCTTTCTGTACTCTTAAACAGTTTTTGTCAGAGTGGATCTGTGTTCATTTAACAGTCACTCTAAAATGAAAATAATTTTGATTGCTGACATTCCTCCCTGCAGCCCACCAAGCTGTCCTAAGTTGTCAGAAACAAAACAGAAATCATTATCTTTGCGCTACAGGTCGCAAACAATCGTTATCGCATTGTGGGATTTCTATATAAAATTTACATCTACTGCAGATTGGGACATACTGGAGTCAATGTTGGATAGTCATTCAAAATATATCAAGCTGCCAGTTCACAGATTTTAGCCTAGAAGCATTAATGCCATATCAAAAATGTGGGCCACATTCTTGTGTTAAATGTGAGCAAGGTCATAGTCTCATTGCACTCACTCATACAAGAGATTTCTCAGATGTGACTGGTTTTGGCTAGGACATCACCATACAAAAGCTGAACAAGGAGAGTGTTTCCACACAGAAGGTAGTGGTGGTTTGCTGGCTGCCGGTGTGCTGCTAGCCCTTCACGCTGTAATGCCCAGGCAGCTTTGACTCGGCTCTGCCACGCTTACTGAATGACCCATTTGCATGTAGCTATCTCCAAACTCATGAGCCAGCTACTGTCTTGAAAGGACATTTGTGTCATTTTTGCTTATACTCTCATGCCCTAATTAATACGTATTGGTTTTGCTTCTTGACAGCTTAGAAAATCCCCAGTGCAATACAAAAGACATCCAGAAATTCTCAAGACATGGAGACATTCTCCTGAGTGCAAATATTTGCTGTTAGATCCTCAGCTAGTATGAGGCTTTTCAGCTCTATCTGTTGCCACCAGCAGGTGACGTTAACCAGGTTTTTTTCTGTCTTCCAAACTCTCACAACGTGAGAAGAGAAGCTCTGGGAATTTCTTGTTTGACATCGTCAGAAAGCAAGGGAAGGCACCAGTTCGAGACTTTATGGCACATAGTTTATACTGTCAACTTAGGTCACACAGCTTGAAATTTTAGTAGTCTTTTCCTCCGAGAAAATTTTTTATTTTGAAAACTCTGTGCTCAGAAATCTAACCCAGAAGCAGAAATATACAGGAATCTATCCCAAAGAAACCATGCCACTGAGTGAAACCGGGTAGGTGACATACTTTTAGTTCTCTCTGACATATTCCCACCCAATTTCTTTGATTCATCACCTGTTAATGAGAAGATTGGGCCTGATGCTGTGTTATAGCAGGCTGCACAGAGTGGAGGTTGTCTTGTAAGTAAAGCTTATGCATTAGAAATAACACCAGTTGGAAAAAACCAGGATTTTGGATACAATGGTTTGGAGGGGTGAGGGGGAGCACGATGTTTAGCTATAGCTATATCCCTAATCAATACTATTTCTTGTAGTCTGTAATTTCTTTACATATTACTCCGGGTAGATAAGCTCCAGAAACGTTCTCACATATGTGGGGGACTTCTTCCACAATGCCTAGGGCAGAGGGTGGCTGCAGAAATATCTTAAAGCCCCTTGTGCTCCTTGAGCAGTTTTGCAGCTGTTAAATGACTGTTTGGCCCAGAGATTGATGGAAAAGGCAGCACTTCCGTTCCAGTTGTCAAGTGACATCTGGAATTAGAGACCTAGTTAAACTAAGTTCCACTGCAGATGCCTCCACACGAAAGTGGTTATTAGAAAAATGGATCATAAAGATTGTACATATTATCCATCCACAGAAAGAGTAACTCCTACAATTGTTAGCTTTTCCCTGCATGCCAACATGGTACTAAACACTGCTTGAGGCATGAGAATTGTCAATCGTGTCTCTTAGAGGGATACAAGCATGGTAATCTCAGTAGAGGTTTCAGTTTGTGCTTTGTGGTGGGAGACCACAGCATGAGTGAGTCAAAAATTAGCAGATGGGGGTCCCTAGTATTTGATTAAATCCTCTGTAATGTCCAATCACCAGCTGGCAAACAGAAGAGCACTGATTCCTGAAGGTGACTTTTCAAACTAAGATGCAACGAGCAGTCACTGGGGGATTTTAATACTCCAGTATCTTTCATGGAAATACGATCTCAGGGTTTGTGATGTTCTCAGTCACTGGGTGAAGTGTTCCCCTAATTGCCAGGAAAGGTCTATATGGAAGTAATTAAACATTAAACACCATCTGTTCAGACCTTAGCAGGGGTGAGTCGACATAACTCCTATGAAATGGAGTATTTGGCTTATGACTAGTGTTAATGTCCAAAAATGTTCCTTGTCTTTACCCTTCCCTGGCCGCTCTTACACGTGCTTTTCCATTGTTCCTCGGCCATCTCCAGCTGAAACTTAGGAAGAATTGCAAGTGATTAAGGCTGTGACAAGATGTGGTGAAAACGCACCCATGAGTGAGCATGGCAGAGAAATCTCAAGGCATGACACCCACCCAGGCACTGTACCGTGAAAGTCTGAGAGGAAACAGACAATAAATTACCTCTGCAAGAAGTTTAAAATGTTTCATTTTTTATCCTTTCACGTATTAATACTACATTTAAGGCTGCTCAACCTTACACCTTTTATTGAAAGCTTAAAGAGTGACATGGAAAAATCCCCAGAAATTGTTTATTTCTCTGTATAGTTATGTCATATTTTGTATTACCTGATCATAAGCCCTTCTAAATGCAATTTATTCACACTGAGTACTTAAAGCTTTTTGTAACCATTTCTTTCATTATGCAAGACTGTTCAATCCTACATCTGCATACATGCTTCCTAATAGCTTCATCTGGGTTTTTTTGCATCCTAGCATTGTAAGTCACACACAAAAGATTTGTTGTTGGTTATACACATAATCTCTTTAAGTCAATTCTTCTGTTGTAAAGAGGTTCTATAGCAAAACATGTTATGAACTCCTTTTTTTCGGGCACTAATTTTCCTTTCAGTTTATGAAAAGCTTTTTAAATTGTACTGTACCAATGTTTTCCTTTTCTGTTTGTTTCCCCCCACCCCCCAAAATGGTTCTCCTCTCAAAAAAAAAAAAAAAAGGCCTTACTTTTTCTAGGAAGACACATGCATACACGCTTTTAATTTTAATGAGTAACTGAGCAAAATAGGTCAGGTGAGGAGGTGAAACACATTCTACAGAAAAAAGCTTTTCTCTCTATCCAGAATGAGAGCAGACATCTCAGGCCATTCCTTTTTACCATGCAAAAACTATAAAAGCTGAAGTAACCCAAGAAATAAAGAAAAAATCAACACAAACTATGATTTAGAGCAAGCCAAAACTTATTTAAAACAAACAAAAAACCCCCCACAACCAAACCCAAACACATTCAGTTTCAAGTAAGGACAAAGAATTGGGTGCTTTTAAATACCAGAAAGCATGCTTGTGTAAGACAGCTATGAGAAGCACCTTGAGGGCTGCACTCAAGGTGCAACTGCCATGTCTTACTTCTGCAAAGGAGCAAGACTTAAAACAAGGATTAGGACTGACCTAGGCCACTTGCGATGGCATGGGGACAATGACACAAGGGCTTCCCGGCAAACAGCACAGACACATAGAGTCTTGAGGTAAGTATGACTGTGGGGAAGGTTAGAAAGAAAAAAATACAAATCATTACTAACAGAAATGTAATGCCACTAGAGAGAAAAGAAATTGCTCCAGGTTCTCGGAAATTCTGACTGCAGCGACCTAAGAGTAAGACCCTCGATGTACTTCATGACCTGTGTGCCAGCCAGGAAAGAGTCTGCTTTGAGTATCAGCTCTGAGATGCTGTGCCAGAGTTAATTGGTGAATGGAGGAATAGGGATTTCAGTAAACAAGTAGCTGTTCCTTACTGTAGAGTGGAGAGACACTAAAACCGAAACCTCCCTTTCTCCTCATGTGTGCACGCTCTGTGATGTGCAGTTCTGCATAACGCTAGCAGTGTTAATGACGTTCTTGCTGCTTAATTTTGAGATGTTGCAATGTTTCGCCCTTATCTTGCAGAACGTTTAACTATGTCTACCAGTCAGTAAACAGAACCATATAGGACTATTAGATATGTTATTACATAATTAGTTAAGTTTGTGAATGTATGAGCAGTTTTCATTTTTTAAGCTTGATTTGTCAGATGACAGGAAACAACAGTGCATAAGGGGAAAACACCAGTTTCTGCCTCAAGATAGCTCATACTGCTGAACTAACTACCCACCACTTCTAACTGGAGTATTTAGAAAAACCCTGAGTATCACTAAAATAGCTTTGCAGTATGAGGAGGTTAAAAGACTATTCTATGTAGTAGGGAACTTTTATTTACACACCAAAAATAATGTGAGGGTAGGAGAGTAGTTAAACAACGACCAGACAGGTTCAGCCAGTGCAAAATACACTGTTGTTTTTTATGAGATCTACTGCCAATTGTTTATGATGACTGAAACAGAGGGACCGCTTTAAATAAGACTGGAATTAAATGATGCATATTCATGGGACTGTTTAAAACAGTCTTCATCTGCCATTTGAGAATCCCTGGGCAATCCAGGACACTCGTGCTACACTCTGGCAACAGGTGGAGGCAGGACCAAGATCCCAAATAGCTATAGGCTTAACACCAAGCTCTGGATTCCCAGTTTGCACTGGCTGCTGATGGATGGATAGTTGCAGAACCCGAACAGTAACATCTTTATAAATTTAATGATAAATAAAATGTGATTTTTAACCTTTGTGGATTCTTCCACTCAGAATTAAAATTCTCATGTCATTTCCACTTGTATAGATTTTAATTCTACTGCAGTCAGTGCTGTTTTATCACAATATAAAGACATCTTTTACAAATGTATTTTACAAGGCAACTGAGCACTGGTGTTAATGTGCAGAGCCCCCTGACAATTGTAGAGAGATTTTCTTCCAGAATATTGAAATACGCATCTGTACACGTGCATATCCCTGGAAGATTCTCCTGAAGAACTTCTAAATTATTGCTCTATTCTGACTTCCAAGTGTACAATTTTTTTATGTCCACTTGTACACAGTAAGTATTAAGGCACCCAAATGGAAACATAAATCCTCATCCTATGAACAAGTGTTCTGTGTGCAGTATGCTAGGACTTGAGTTAGTCTACACTGAGACAGAAAAAAACCCAATCAGAAGGTGGAGCAGAAGAGATTCTGCAGAGTGGATTCATTTCCACCAAATCTGCTGCCATAACTTTTTTATATTACATGACTTATAACTAACTATACATCACCCAGTAAATCCCTCATCATGAGAAGCACTTATTTCATTCCAAAACCACTCTAGCACATTAAAGAATGGGACTGAGAGAGACTTTGCTGAAGATGCTTCTGAATTTGTCTTTTTATTCCATTGCTTCACCTTGTTGTTTTTCTAATGATTGCTATGATATTTTATTTTACAGCATGTAAAATAAGCGGTTTCAGTCTCTCACAAATTTAGACAAGCATTCTTTTATTCACTGATCAGTTAAATGAGGTGTTAGTTTTCTGCAGGCAGTTCATAATGTAGTGGCATTTGAATGATAAACATTCACTAGATTAGATATTCATAACAAGAGTAGATAAATATTAGTAGATAATAGATCAAACCAGGGGATTACAGACCTGGGGTTCTGTTTCACAACACTCCAGAGAACACTTTTGGAAAGCGGATAAGAAATAAGGCACGTACAGACTGACAGGAACTTGAACTAGAGGTCACATTCAGACCATTCTGCTACTAGGTCAAAAGATGAACAATCGATAACTGGGCTTCGATAATACCTGACAGGAATGAGTTCCAAAGTTTAATCATGCTCCAGGTGGAAAGGAGTCTCTTCCTTTAATTTGCCTCTTAATAATTTTAGATATCCCATAGTTCTGCTGTAAATTTTGAGAAATAATTTTAAAATATCCTTTTTTGTTAAACTATCAGCTAAACTATAGCAACAAATCAATACTAAGAACTGTAAATACTGAAGGTGCTTAGCAGAAGGGTTTTTGTGCAGCCTGCAATTCCCTATCTATGTCCCTTTCTCCTTTGTCCGTATGGTAACATTTGCTACAAATTGACCAGACTGTGCCTGTATGCAGACAGAAAATGGGTAAACAGCAAAAATGCAAGGCTAAGGCATCTCCCTCAATGATGAAACCAGCACACCTGCTGTTGAAGTTGCCGCCTTTGGAAAGGAATGTTGACACCACACTGAAGTTTCTGTAACCAAGATGCAGATGCAAAATGAATGGCGAAGAAGGCGGCATTGTAGTGCTTCGAGGGCCACTCCAAAGTAAAAGAGGAAAGTAAAGTGTGAATTGCCGGGAAAAGAGAAAAAAATATCCAGGTATGCTCATGCACAGGCACACACACTGATATTTCTCAAGGTGGATTGGTTTGATAAAAATTATGACCTTTTTTCCTCTAGCCTATTTTATTTTCCAGTACTAAAAATATTGCAAGTGCCTGAGGCGTAAGTCAGAGCAAACCTCCATTATCACTCCATAGACTTGGCACTTTGCTCATTAGGCTCCTTAGGATCTAACGGAGTGACCTTGTTTGGTGGGAAGGCACAGATGGAGACTGTCAGTAAATCTTGTTCATGTAACGAGCATTCCTACTGTTACATGAGGTTTGCACCTCATATAAGCGTTTCTATCCCGAGTAAACAACTACCATTCCTCCCTACCAGTGTCAGCCCCCTTATTTCATGCCACCAGGTACTTCAGCATTTGTTTTTACTGTGAATTATCAAAAAAGAACATCTTGCTGTGAGTGTAGGATGATCTTTCAAAGGCAGTCATGCACCTTCCTTTTAGAGCAAATGTTTGCTTTTAAATTTGAAAGTGTTACCTGATAAACATAACAGCTTGGGTTTTTTTGCTGTGAGCCTTCTCCTGAGCTTAAGAAATATTTTTATGACAGGAATGCAGATTTCTCCTATATTCATACTCAAGACAGTTGTAATATATGATATACATAACTAATACATCTGATAATATATGAAGGGTTTATTTATTATCTGATTTAAAGGGATTTAAAATTTAAGATTAGCCATTATTTTGTTTCCGTGAGAAAATAAAAAGCTGGTTTCAAAATACATTCAGCTTCTAAAAGGCAATGCTAAAAAGGTGACACCATCTTAGTTCCATGGACCCCTTCAGGTAAAAGAAGAGAGGTACAGGACTAATGGAAATATTTAAGACTCAGTGTTATGGAAAACCGCTACGACCCTGAACACCACAATAAATTTCATGCTGAATAAGCAGTCATATTTCCTAAGTGTTTTTCCTTGTTAAAGCACAGCAGCAAAGCCAAGATTGGTTTAATTAGGGACCCCCATTTTTCATTTCTATCTTCAGATTTGTTTACTGGGTTTCCCAGTCCAAATGTCATTGTGAAGGTGCAGTTTGAACACAACAGCTTTGCATATTTTTAAATTATATTCAATCCTGGTTTTCAGATGGAAGAATCAAGCTTGAAATCAGAAACTGAGATGAATCTGCATTCCTTTTTTCAGAACTACGTGGTTCTACAGGCTAGTTCAGGGCTCCAATCACCAGATTTTAGAGCCCAAACAGGAGAGAGAGAATAGCCTTGCTCACTTATGCCTGCTCCTACATGAAGGGCTGGCTCCAGTGAGGTCTCGGTAACACTACCTAAAGGATTAGATTGCTTAAAGAAAGGAGAGGACAGAGAGAAGAAACCACACTGCTTTTACTTCTTCCTTTCCACCCCTCATCACTCTCTGGAAAGCCAGCAAGGTTCTGCTTCAGAAAGCCACTACTGTTCACAAACTTACTGAGGGCTATGGTTTATAGTGTCTGCTTTTAGATTTGTTCATTTACTTTCTTCTATGTAGATTTCTGCCAAGTTCTTGTTGCTTCCAATAAATACTTTTTTCTTAGTTCAAACTTCTGTTTGTTACTTGCTACTTTAGGGATTATAAAAAGAAATTAAATTTAGGACACCAAAGATCATCACAGGCAGAGGAATAAAATCTCCCTGCAAGCTTAATTAAAGCGAGAAGATGGTCCGATAACAGATAATATGTTGTTAAATAGGCACCGAAGATAGGAACAGGCCTGCAGAAAAGGGCAATCTATCATTATTAAAATCTTTAAATTGCATGGAAAACAATGTCCAGATCCTGCTACCACAAGAATGGTAAAGGCTTCTTGGTATCTGATAGGAAAGAAATTAACAGAGGACATTAAACAGCTAAATGGGACAGAGAAAGCTATGCTAGGCAGAAATATGTTGGAAACATTCGTTTTGAAGCATAACCCTGGCAAACTGTTCTCAACATTGGTATTGGCAAGGTTTGAATAACAATAACTTATCTTGATCCTGGCTTCAGACTTTAAGACAACAAGTGAAAATATGACCTAGTATGATCCATGACACCAGAGATGCAAGTGTCACTTTCCACTCTCTGCGGTAAGAAGTTAAAAAAGTCACATAACTGCTGTTGCCACTAATCTTCCTATGTAAAAGGGGATTATATCCTTCCTTCCGGTTGGGGTGAGTTTGTTTGTTTGTTTGTGGTTTTTTTTTGGGGGGGGGATGTTTTTTTTTCTTTTACTAGGATCTTGACTTGTCAAAGGCTCAACTGTTCGAAGCTACTCCATAACTCCATACATCTGGTTTTGGACAATAAAATTTAAGATCATCCCTTCGGTAAAATTGTCCCTCAATACATGTATGTAGATACTCTGGAATACTAACCTCCTGAACAATGCTGTAGGCTTAACAGAAAACATATTCTGTTAAGCACAGGTTTTGTAAATAAAATAGTAATAAAAAATTTTTGAAGAACGTATTTTAACCTCACCGTTTCCTTCAGTGAGCTCTAATTGGGACTTGCAAAACATATGAAGACCTTTCAAAGATGTAAGCTGTTAGTTATGTCATTTTTGCATGCTGCAGTACAATGGAAACAATGCAGTTCTCATAAATTAGCTTTACTATTTCCAAGATTGATAGGTCAGAATTATCAAGCCCTTCCTTTCTCTCATTCCTGTTCACTCAAGCTATTTTCTTGTTACAGTGGCTCTGTAATTGTAGTGATCAGTGTATTCCAGGTGTCCTATCCTACATCACTATTACTGTGGGTGCCTGCCGTAATGAAGTCGCGAACTTAAGCAATTCTGTCTTGTAATGGTTTGTTCTCATACTTAATTGACATAGCCATGGAAGCAGAGCCTTAGATTGCTTCTGCATCACTGCAGACACACTTTTGGGGAAAACATTCTTGTCCTAGGAACATACCATTCCCTTCAACCAAGAGGCCCTGCAAATGAGAGCCTGAGGCAACTGGAAGAAGTGGAGCCTGAAATTCAGATTGCCCTCATTTTATCAAAGCAAAATTACCTTTTTCCCGAGGTAATTCATAAGAGATTTCCATTGCTAGTTGGGTTTAGCCAATTCGTCTTAAACTTTCTAGATTTTTTGATGAGGTGTTGTCTTTCATTGCATTCAAATGCAGTTTGCCCTCATACAAATTCTCTATTTGTAACATCATATTATGCATTTCTAGCTTATATGATAGATTTAGAAATGAAAATATATTCAGCAACGAGTAAACTATTCTGAGACTGAAAACTTTAATGCAAGTACTATATTTTCCTCTCCATGTTGAGCTACGCTTCAATCACACTTTAACATCATACATGTTAAAAATTGAGATTTTGGTTTCACAAACACCAGAGCAAGTTTGCCATTGATTACAGTCACCTAGAATTATCCTAAAGCAATGTTTCACTTCACAAGGTTGGCCTCTAACTGTTGATTTTCTGTTGATTTGTTAAAATAACTGTGCTTCCTTCTATAGGTTGGGATTATGACTGTTCTATTTCACATTGGTATTGTGTGGGTCAAGAAATATCCATAAGATGCTTCAGGTCATTAAAAATACTGCAGGGGAAATGAAAATAGTTATCATGGCTTCATTAACAGTCATTGTCTTCCTTCTTACATGCCACTGTTGACACCCTAAAAGAAAGCTCTGAAAGAAATGCCTGTGTGGTGTTATTTTGTTTTTATTAAGTTTCTGATTTCACTTAAATCAATGTAAATCCAGGGTAGCACCACTGAAGTGTACAGATATTTGAAAGCTTTCCACTGAAACTATTTTTGCAAGTGCCAGAAAAACTAATTTTGACAAAAATAGTCCTCCTTCTTTAAAGAAAAAAAACCCTGATTTTCATGCAAAATTTCAACAGAAGTATTTTTCTCATTTTAAAAGTAGAAAATGATGATTCAAATCGATTCTAATTTGTACTGGCCTATCTGTGTCAGTCCTGAGACTGGATTCAGGAGTCCTTTGTCATGCTTTTTATCTGGAAGGACCCAGATTAAGAGCTTGCACCTTCTTGTCAGTCCCTGCAGTCTGCGTGTTTGGTGTATATGCATGCATAAATACATAGGATGATACATTTCAGGTTTAGCACCCCAGGAAGAGAGAGAATTATGTGCAATAGTCTCACAACAGCACTTAGTTGATAATTAAACTCTGTGAAACTGAAAGAGAACTAATATTATTTTTCTATAGTCTCACATCATATACAAAATAGTCTTACCAAGAATCTAGAGTTTAATAGTGATTGGCATCAGCTCCAATGTCCTTGGTATGTGTCATGGCATGGGTTATTGCTCCAATCAATACAAAGCAATTTCCAATCAAGGGAAACAATTGTACATTGGCTTGTTCTGATCCATTTTCAGATAGTATTTCTACAGCCTCCCATGGATTTGCAGCTGCTCAATTACAGTCTAATTGCATGACCCCTGTAGAGCAACACCCAAGGAGTGTTAGTGGTACACAGTGACATTCAAAATGACGCAAATATGGTGAAGCTTACAGTTCACACAGGAAGAGAAAATGTACCACATGAAAATAAAGACAGCATATTAAGATAGAGGTGTCACATTTTCTTGTTTACAAAAACTCTAAAGTGTTTGTAAGGCTCTAAAATGCCTCCCCCAGCCCCCACGCAGCTTGACTTTATGGTAAGACATATAGAAGTACTCATTCAAAATGGTATGTTTCTTATTTACAGAAGAAAGAATAAAACAAAGGAAAATAACCAAGCATGGAAGCTTATGTATAGCAAGGTTCCTGGAGAATTTCCTTTTTAAAACTAAGCAAACATCTTTTAGCAATGCTATCCTAGTAGACAAGATCACAAGTCTTTGGGGAGACTGGGAGGCACCTTCAATCTTCTAGATATGCCAGGATTGGCTCTCTGCCTGTGCTTTTGGGCATTTTATCTTTCCCGTAGTCATTTTTTTATTGCTAGAATCTCATTTTCTGTTGATGCACCAGGGAATAAAGGCGTTATATCAATGCATAGCAACAGTTTATAACAGGACAGTTCAGAGGAGAAAGTGAAAGATACTGTTTCTCTTCAAAGGGGCAGGGGGAAGAAAGGTAGGTCCAAAGCAATTTTCCAGGTTGAAATTTCCTGTAAGATTGGAGATAGCATGCTATCCTAATCTCATGAAAAGTGTGACAGTAAACTTAGGTGCCAGAAGAGCTGCTTCAAGTCTCAGCTTAAAAGAGGTCATCCAGTTCCATGTTAGAACACAAATAAATTCATATGTCCGGGATGTGTTGAGCTCTAGCTGGATACATCAGTCAGACGAATGTCCCCACCCCCACAAACACATCACAAATTCTGCAATTAAATCTGAAGATTTTTACGGTGAAAAACATTATTTTCCTATAATTTTCCTAAGGATGTCTAACCATTTCTTAACTAATAGTTAGAATTCCTGAACTTTGGAATCAACTGGTCAGAGTACTGGATAAACTTAAAGCCATCATTAAGAAGAAAGGAGTATGCAGTGAGCTCTAGGCTCATAGGAAACCTTTCTGCCTGCCTTTTACAGCAGCTGGAAGCTATTCTTTGTAGACTTGCTAGGGAAAACACTTGCTCATGGATGCCTCGCCATTGGACTTTCCAACTACATAGGTGTCAGTAAATCACAATTTGTCAGCTCTCAGTGAAAAGCTAAAATAGCTTCTTCCCAAAGGCCCTCATTTTAGACACCAAAAGAGAAACCTCAACTCTATAAAAGGAACTCTTAAACAGGAAAAAAAAAAATATGTAGCATAGAGTAATATTACAGTACAGGAATGTAAAGGCCGAGCAAACAATTAGCAGGTATATTCAGATCATTTCCACCGAGAACCGAAGACAGAGTCTCTTGACTTCCAGCTCTCACATCTGCAGGGATAATCACAGGCTGGCTATGTCACCACAACTGTGCACATTAGCTCTTGCTATTCTGAGGTGTCCTGGCCACAACAGAAGGTGATGGGCTCAAAAGAAGCAACCAGAAATTGACAATTCTAAACCAACTGCCTTTGTAGTGATAAAAAGTAGAACATTTTAGTCTGTCCAAAGTTTCCCAAGCATTTTCTTAATTAAAACAATAATAACTAAAGAACCCCCTAAATGTAGGTTAGGTGTATTTTACCTCTTGACTTCAAGGACCTTGATGGAAGTTGAGAACAGAATTCCACAGCTTCATGCCAGCAAAAGGCTGGGAGAGGATGCCAGAAGAGATCATCTGGACTATGGGAACATTCCAACATAACTGTGGGAAGTTATTTCAATATGGTTAATACTAGAGTAAACTTTATTCACACAATGAATATGATATATTGATGCTGTAATGAAGCTGTATCTCTTGTTCACAAAAACCTTGGCTTTTTAACTCATACTGTAACAGGGCAAATGTATAGCACAGAGAATTTACTGTTTAGGACAAAGATCCTACCGGGTAACACAAAAAAGTATTTTGATTTAAATCACAATATGGCAACTTCTAATAAAACATCTGCTATTAGTGCCAAATGTAAACCCAGTAATGAAAGTAGGTGGTCAACTAAAAGTTAGTGTTTTAAGTCAGATTTTATACATTCTTCTCTGTAGCCCATAGACTGGCAACAGTTGCTTTGTCTTGCTCAGACCTCACAAATTTATTTTACTTAATTGGTTTGTTCTCCTTTTATTTTCTCATCATCAGTTGTATCTAATGGCTGAGAGAAAAACATTTCTTTGTTTACAACTTCGACTACTGTATTTCTGGGAATGAAGGGTGGATTTCATTCTTATTCATTTATTCTTCATATGTCTTTTGGACAAATTAATAACAATTTAGTGTCATATATATTTCTTCTACTGTTCCTCATGGAACAACTTTCTCACACTGTAAAGGGTGGATAAACAGGTTTGAATTCTTGCTACACTTTTTTAAATGGTTTCTAGAACTCTCTTTGAAAAGGACAGCAACTTGATCAAGCACAAAGGTATCATCTAAATTCTCCTTGGACCTGTTTAATTTCAGAATGTTTTTTTCAAGAAGAAACTATTGTGACAGTATTTGTAATCAATAACGTTGAACAGAGGTGAAAGGCAGTAGTTTTTGCAAGAGAGCAATGTCTTAATGACGATCCTGATAAAATTGTAACTTTGGTGAAACATCAGTGTTATCCTCAGAAGTTATCAATTTTAACTTGGCATATGCACGAGAACTCTTATTTTTCTACAAAAGCAACCTTTAATTTTCATTAGTTTGAAGTGAAAACTTTAGCTAATGATAATATTCACTCTCTGACACACACCCATTCCTCTAGCTCAGAATATTTGATTATTAGATAACAGATAGTTTTTGCTTGATCCTAATTATCTTGGACGCTGATGCCATTGTCAGTGATGACGGTTGACAGTGGGAGTTGTGAGTACAAGTGTGGGGCAAGTCAAGGGTCTGACTGTGCACTCCTTCACAATACGCTTGTGTTCAGTTCCTGAATTACTTTATCTTAATTACCTCTCCCACACTTCTCAAAAAATACTATCACACAGATGATGTGTATTTGAGTATATAGTTAAGATGCAATACATGTTTTTCCTTTAATAAAAAAAATTGTTTCTAATAAATGCACTAGTAATCTGAATAGAGTGTTTTCCAAACTCATCTGCATAAAGGATATTAAGGGAAATTTTGGTAAAGCTACCACAACAGATTAAGCAAATTCACACTGACATTAAGGTTATTTTTTCTCAGGGACTAGTACTCTTTAATAACACTTAGTAAAACAGAAACTGGCCAAAAGCAGTAATTTTGTGGCAGCTGACCTTTAGACCTCATTATACACTACCACATACACCTTGTCCAGGGAATAATCCTTACTGTCACACAAAATTTCATAGTGAAATTACAGGAAATGAGTTGAAGAGAGAACTTCTACCCAGTTCCCAGGTCTGTTTCTTATGATATTTCAAGTCAGGATCAATTATTCCATTTGTTTCTGGCAGGATGTTGTGATAGCATTATGTCAAAGGTTTGAAGAAAGTCCGATTATAATGCACCATTTATGAAATGGCTGTAGATATTTCACTGCTCATTTGAAAAGACTATTAAGATAATTTGCTATTCACTTTTGAAATTTTTTTAATGTAGATATTTTGCATTTAAGAAATGTCTAAAAGCAATTATTGTAGCCCAAATACAAATAAAGTATATATAATACATATAGGAATAATGTATATATAACTAAAATAAGCCACTAAAGAGTTAAGAAAATCATTCCACCTGTCTATATCATCCTTTTCCAAACTAACATCTTAATAGAGCAGTGCATATTTCTTTATGATAAGGCTTTTCTACTTGACCAATAACTTGACCTATATCCTACGAGGTAATTAATGCAAACAGAAGAAACAGGTGAAACACAAGACGACAGTAGGTAGGAGATAGACACAGACTGTAAGAAACTCTAAAATCCAGCTGTCAGTGCTCATTACTATCAATTTCTAACATCAGTCTATTAGAGACCATGATCCCTCAAAACATTATCCATAAGCCACATTTTAAGTACCTGAGCCAATCCTTCTTACTAAAAAAATGTATGTTTATTGCTTTTGCAGTTACCAAGATTCAAGCACTCACTTCGGATGCTTTCCTAAGTGAAATTATGGTGGGAAACAGTGTATTCTAGAGCTCTTGCTTCAAGTATTTCCACTTCTGATTGTACTTCCGCTCTCTCTCTTAAGAAGCCATTACTATTCAGAAATAAATCCCTCCAGAGCTTTCTTGGAGGTTTTCTAATCATGAATATTATAGAAAAGCAGATGTGTGCCAACTCAGATTGTTGTAGAGGCATTGCTGTCACTATCTGAAGTGAAAAACAAGGACTACAATCTCAGATATCACGAGAGAAGACAATTTTCTTTGTATTTAGGCGTAGTTCAGTTTAAAACTAAGAAAGCTGTTTATGTAAAAGGCAATAAAATATTATAATTGAAAATCAAGCATACTTTCTCATATAAAGCTTTCTCAGCAAAACTGAGATTTAAACAAAATTTTAAATGATCCCTATATGGAATAGTACATCCTCAGTGGTACTGTCTACTTCCAGACAAGCAAAGTGGTATGGGAAACACAGACAGGATTGTGACATTTACTGCAAAACTGACAAAATATATACCCTGCAATTTCTTTTTCCAGGTGTAAGCCCACATCCTCAGCTTGCAAATGTTTCAAAACTTTTTAAGAATAGAAATTATAATGTGTCTTATCAATTTCTTTCTCAACCTCTAACTAAACCAGTTTGATTAGCTTATATGCTTTTGCTCTCTTTGTTTGCAGTGTGGAAGAAAGAGAATGTGAGACTTGCTTGTGGCATAGAAAGAGCTGAAAGAAATGTTCTACTCCAACTTGACCTTCTTCCTAGAAATAGCCTGTTCCACAGTCACCTGGGGGACAAGCCCAGTGTCTCTTTTGGCCTCCACTGTTTCTATCTCCTGTCACAAACTGTGATCACAGCAGAAAGATTATTGCACAAGCAGCAAAAGACAATCCCAAACTACAGTCTGAATGTTGGTGCACATTCCTTGTGTAGGATTTCATACTAGAAGACTGAGCCCGGAGAATGGAAGACAGATTTGCTGTGATCATAGCATGCTGCATTGCTAAGCAGCCACTGGCTCTCCATGAGGTTCCTTCTTCTATTCCTAGTTAGATGAAATTACAATATCTGTGTTTGGAACACAAATGCCTTCACAGAAGTAATTCTATCTCATCATGTCCTGGGGGGCTTTCCCCAAATCACTTGGCATTAGCTTTATTATTTCCCATGTAAATATTCAGGTTAAACCCAGCAAGCACGAACTTTGAATACCTACTCTGGGAGCACAGGTAATCCACGGAGATAAGGATCTCTGCTTAAAATTGTACTGTGGGTGGGTCAAATAACACACACTAGATTCCTCTCCCTCTATGCATGGGTTAGAGGAGGTTTAATTTGAGTACCTCCAATTTTGGAAACTTAGCTGGGATCCTAAGTCAGGAGTCATAACATCAGTCCTGATTGCTGGTACTCACACACACACACACACAAAAAAAAAAAAAAAAAAAAAAATTGAGCTGTGTGTACACAATGAAAAGGAAATTTGCAGTTATGTTCAGTGACAGAGAACCCATGGGTGCTGTTCTATCAATTGCATTTGGACAAAGCAGAGAAACACTACTTCCTGGTGATACAGAAGTCATTTATGGCCTCCATCTGCTGCTGAATACGGAACTCAGGCTTTTAGCCTTATACTCTCTGTAGGGACCTGGTTCGAGTCAGTCATTTTAGACTCAGACAGATCAAAGGTGTAAAAGTCTGCAGTCCCCTCCATCACTCTTAAGAAACTAGCACCCTGACTCAGCAAAGGCTTAACATACAGTGCTTCCAGCATGTATGCAATTCCAGTAATTCCTTTTATTTTGTATACACATACTTAAACTTCCATAGTTATGTAAGGCTGACATTGGTATATCCATTTAGTACTCTGCCTTATGTTTCCCTAGCCTCTCCCTCCAGCTTTCATAGGCAAAGCACCATCTGACTCCCTGGCATTTTGCACAGCCACAGTCGTCAGACTGCTGGGTATGTTAAAGCAAGTCTTTCATTGCTGTAGCTGAGAATGTGTTTTTTTCTCTCCATAATGAAAGTCTCAAAGACAGAAGTTGATTTCTGAGTTTTAAAATTACATTAGATACAGTAGGTATTACAGAAGGTCACCCACTACTGATTAAAGAGAATAGCTTTTCTTCTATGTTATAATTTAATCCATTGTTCCTTGTCACTTCCTTAGCTCCAGTTGCTAAGCCTGCTATTACCTTTTTTCCAACTCTTTTCAACAACCTGGCAGATACAGTTAGGAGTGCAAATACTTCTGCTACTGCCATTTTAAGATTTTCTTATGAATGGAGAAAATATTAGAACCCTTGACGTTAGATTTTTGAATCATCTACCAATCAATTTCCCAGATGACAAACTGATAGAAGACAGCATGTACCTCAAATAGTTTAAAATAATCTCTTTCATTTATCTTAATTAATGCATTAAGACCTATGCACACAATATGCATGAATCAACCCCACTCCTGAAGCTACTTGTAAGGGAAGTCCAGGTGGGAGCTCAGCCTGCTCCTAGTATAGTCAGCACAGGCTCTGGCTTGACTTCACAGTGATCTTCAGCCTGCAGGTCTCCCCTCCAAGCCGAGCAGCATTATTTCAAGCTTTAAAGCTTGTCTGAGCTTTCTGGACAGGTTGTATTTCTTTATATAAGGTGGGCCAACTCACGGCCTGTCTGCTAATCAGCTTTCTGATTTTCATAAAGTCAGCTTCTTTTCCAACTGTCTCTATGGGCTGCGTTGCTGCTTTGTATTGTCTTTCACGCTCCATGGAGAAATGTTTTTTAACATGGCCATTAACCCAAAGGCTGGCTCAAAATCTGTGTTTTTCTGTGAAGCATGAAGAGCAGCAGGGAAAAGCAAAGCACCTACAGCACCTGGGGAAAACCTGGCAGGTGGTGAGAAGCCAAACCCTCTGTACACCAAAGATAAATATCTCAGCTAGAGCAAAAGGACAAATGGAATAAGACAGGAAAGTAGCAGTACTGTTGTACAGGACTGAAGGTTAGAAAATAGTGATACAGAATTATGCAAGCAGCAATGTGATTTGGAGAAATCAGGGGAGGGACAAACAGCAAAAGTTTGAAGCTGTATCCTCACTGAAACAAAACAGGCAGTGCAAGTATGTTGAAGCTAGTATAATTTTGAATTACAGCAGTTTTTAAAGTTAGCACAGAAAGTTAGGGTAAAACTTAGAGGAAGCAATCAATGGCCAACCTCATCTAATTACATGAACTGAAAAGGGTTCCTTAATCTACTGGGCATCAGGTTTTTACTCTGAGGTGTTCCTTTTGATATTAAAATCAAATGTCATTTTTTTAAATTAAAAATGACAACAGCAAAACCGTGAAAAAAGGCAGCTGGGATTAAGCTGGGAGTTGTACTTTTCTTCTGAGGGGGATCCACAAAGACTAAACACACTGTGCTAGAAACACGTACAGGGTGATGGGCCATACTCTGTTACACTCTCTGAGTTGTAGATGGTAAGAAAACCATCACCCTCTCCTCACACTGATGCCAGATTAAGCCATATTATTATGTACACTGCTACCTGAGACTCACTGATCTACTCACTGGCAATATGGTATTGGCTACCGGTAAGGTAAGCAAGATTAATTATAAATCGACATAAAAGAAACGTCACAAGTCAGCTGTTTCTACAGGAGAGAGAAAGGGCTAATATTCAAAACCATAAGCCATTAGGAAAATAGACAGTAATGACTGCAATGATAAGCATTAGTTAGCAGCAACCCAAGGGAGAGAGGTGTTGATGGAGAAGAGAGGTCTGGTCCACAGCCAGTAGCAACTCTGGAGACTGACAGACTCAGATAAAGGAGTTGACGCACCACTTCATAGCCAGAGACTACCTAAGTGACATAGAAAAGGCTCTTTTACCAGGAAATGTTGCTGATCGTGTTGATCACCTGTAACTTCTGACAGGTTTTAGTACTGTGCAAAGGGATTTAGGGACCTGTCACACAGGTAAACAGAAATGCCTGGAAGAGGGAAAACAGGAAGACTTTTCTGCTTGCAGCAATCAGTTGTACATATTGTAGAGTGCTTCCAAGGTAGGGAAATGAGGCAGTTAGAGTGTCTGGAAAGAATATCAGTAAAGGGCACTCTTACAAAGCAAGACCTAGTTATAGATACGTGAAACTGTCCTCTAATTGGGCTCCTTTGTGGCTTCAAAATGTATGTCTATAGTGAAGATCATATGCAGCTGCAGTCCAGTGGTATAGGAAGTGTTATGGGTGAAAAAGGGACACTAAAAATCTGGAAGAAAGCTAGACCTTCTTTCTGACCCTTCTACAGTGTAAGATGCTAAGCAATGGAGAGGGTTCTCTTCTCAGATTTAGAAGTCTGGGTGCTTTTTCATAATGTCCTTAGTATTATCTAAATTTTTCAGACACATACTGTGGTTACTCCACCAGCAAGGGCTGAAAGTGGGAAGAGAGAAAAAGAAAAGGCCCCTGCAGCTTCTCCAGTTTCCTCTTGCCCCCTTTCCCGGGTGATGTTCACACCTCCCTCTTCAGGGAGCAGACTTTGAAGTCTCTTTTTTTCCAAAACATCATCAGCTGATTACTTATCCCCCAAAACACTCTGTGGAGAATCCTACAGGATACATTGCAATAGAAAATTTATCTATTCTGGGGTCTAGAAAGCTTTCCCTTCCTTTAAATACTGCTGAAGCCACACAGCAGTTTTGGTTCCATTACAAATACATCTGTGAGAAGGATGTGTAAACTCCAGTGACTGAAGATGCCAGAGACACGGCAGACTTGTCTCCCGAGTTTCAGATTATAGAAAGTCAGACCAGGACAGATTTTTGCACCACCACCTTTCAGGATGTTTTGGTTTTAATCCACATCTAAACCCAAACTTGCATTTATTCAATTTTTATTTTCAAACAATAAATCCTCATAACCCACTTCACCACTCTCGTAAATTGTATAGCAAATCATCAGGGCAAAATAAGAAGAAAGAAAAAGGTGAAAAATATTACTTTTCAGAACTATCAAATATTAAGATGCCTACTACTTAAGCTGATGCCCAGTTATATTATTTGCAATGTTATAGTGTTTTATTGAACTACATGTACATCTATGCATATGTGTTTGTATAAATACAGGTATACCTGCAGACACTGTATGGGTACAATAAGAGTACTCAGAAGGCACTACTTAATTACTGTTCTTTACGCAGCAATACCTGTCTGAAGTAGAATATTAAGGTGTGTTAGAGTCAACAGACAGAGCCCTGGGGAAGTGATATTTTATGTAGAGGAAGGATTTGTTCTTCTTTTGTTCCTGTTTATTTGGTTTCTCATGTGAGTTATTATTTGGCAGCTTATCTTGATCCTGCCTGAAAACAAGTGGAACTTGTGAAAATGAAAACAAACAAAAAATTCTCCACAAGTTTAAACACATTTGGTTATTTGCACTGTGGTGTCCGAGCCAAGTAATATTTAATTTTGCCAGTGTTTGCAGGCCTATTTCTATATTCATGTTTTGAAAATACTATTAAATAAAACAAATCACTGGCTGTGAACATTTCATCAAGATCTTGGTTTTCAGAAGCAGTTAGTGCATGCCCAGAACTTTATTCACTCCAGCAGAAGTTGGGAAAGGATCAGATTACAAACTGCCAGCTGAAAAAACTAAAAAACAAACTGGGTACCCATATCACATTTTCAAAGCAGTGTTGGTGTTTAATTTTTCACATATTTCTGTTTTAACTAATTTCATTTTTATAATACTGTGGATGAACAAAAGCAGTTAATATTGTGTTTTGTACAAAGGTCCCCATCTACTGGACATGCACATGGGGAGACTGCAAATGATATTTCTGACATTCGTTTTGGAATTGCGGTGGACAGCACGAGGAGGAAGAGTTCTCACAGTATATACAGTTCATGAAAATCAGGAAGGCCACTTTTTATAGGAAAACTCTCAAAGAACAGACGTATGCCCTCCCTTAGCTCCTTTGTTTTACATATTATAGTTTGTTGCCATGTTAAGTGTTCCGGTGCCAACGAGGCTGAAACAGAGGGACCCCTTCCACTAACTTAACTGATTAACCAATAGTACTGTCGTACTGAAAAACTATGTGCCCAGAACCAGAGAATGCCCTCACGGTACATCCTAGGCTTTACAATACAACTTGGAACTGAATGTATGTTAAGGTATAAATATATTATCCTGCCCTTTAAGACACGAAAAAAATAAACTGCTTGTGGATAGCAACCACTGCTGTGATTCTCCCCATTGCTTTATATGACATAATCAACTGGAATTAGTCCTTGCAAGTTGTTGCAAGGCAGGCGGGAAGGCTCCTTGATTTCTGCAGAGCAGTTAGTAGCTAGCAGAGTTGTACCACTTCAGCTATGTGCAGCACAGCTGAATTCTCCTTAAACAGCAGTTACGACTTCTTGTATAAACAGGCTCAAAATACAGGCTGACTTCAGCTAGATAGGGCCAGCTTCTATGCATACTCGCAGGTCACTCCTTTTCCCAGATCACAGATTAAGGTCCCTCTTGATAGTATGGTGTTGCAGCTGAAACAATAAACCTTGACAGTCTGTCTTTGTAGTGGATATTTATCTCAATCTGTCTCTGAAACACAGCTAATATCCAGCTACCTGCCAGGACTCTGGTGAAGCACAAACATAACCACTGGGTTTGGTTTTACACAACTGCACTTGCTGGATTCCCAATATAAACAGAGGAGCCCAAGAACAACCTTCTAGGATGATCCTCATCTTCCCAAATTGATTTTATACAGATAGACATGCAGTGTGGTGCTGGGAAAGCCACTTTAGGTTTAGGGAATATACAGATGAAAAGTTTGAGAAGCCCCACATGACCTTGCATGTAACTGGCTATGAAGCATTTGCTAAAAGGTTACCAGCAGATAAGGCTCCATAAAAGAACATAACTCAGCATCCATTCTCCTACAGCCTACATACATTAGTAAAAGATGTAATATCATCTAAGGAAACAAAGTCTTCTAAATTTCTCATTCTCCCTGACATCCACTAAAATAAAAATCCCTTGTAACTAATAGCTGAAATCTGCTCTGTTGCTGCAAAGTAAAGATAGAATATTGCCTGTTTCCAGATCAGTCTGCTGTAGGCTACCATTCCTATGCTGTCTGTGTGAAAGACTACAAGTAAATACAATGAGTAGCCATTACAGTCTCCCACCAAAACCTCTCAAATGGAAAAAATTGAAGAACACAGCCTACCCTCATTAAAGAAAGTTGCAAAGCTCAGGGATTGACTCAAACCTTCCTTATACCTCCTTGTGTTGTTGTATCTACCACAGCAGCTTTCTTTAAAGTAAAAAGGCAAGCAAACAAGCCCAGCTGTTGTCAGTGCTCTTTGTGAGTCACTGAGCAGCAGATGCTGAAAGAGCTCTGTTTCTAAATGCAACACCTGCTGTGGAACCTGAATTTCCAGCCATAGCATTATGCACATACAGAAAGATGAACTGAATAGGTATACACCACTAATAGCCACTCAGAGTAACATCAGAGAGACTGTCAGCAGGTAATTATAATTCAAAGCTCTGGAGCCACCGCAAAATTTTCAGTGGTCTAATGGCACAGGATTTTTTCAAAAAGCAAAAGAATTGCAGAATTGCCATTATTTCATTTACTTTCTTTTATACATCATTAGAAAAACACTTTGAAGACCATCCTAACTTTCTCAGTGCATACCTGTATCTGGATACTGCCACAACACACTCCAAATTCAGTGCTGTCTTAAGCAGATACTTCAGATCTTTGTGTGGGGGGTTTTTGTTTGTTAGTTTATTTGGTTGATTGGTTGTTTTTTTTGGTTGCAAAATCAACATATAAAAGAATTAACTCCCTTCTTCATGTACACAGTGGTTTACATGGCCATTGTGTAGAACTGCTCACTGAACAGATTCAGATTACAACCAAATATTTCTCTCCCTTTCATATTGGAAGGAGAAAAGGAAAGATTATTTCTGAACTGGAATCAATTTATTGGCCTGACACACTGTGCAATATCCCAAATGATTGTATTAAACAATGTAGAAATCAATAAATTTCAGTACCTGGCAGAAGAAGAAAATAACCAGCATAGGCACTGTTTAAAGGGACCCAGGTTCAAAGCACATGGATTCTAAAACTGTGGTCCTAGTGGCACATTCTCATGAGGGTCCCACTGCCCACCCAGCCGCCCTGCTTGTGCGGTCACCAAGGGAACTGGCACACAGCCTGGGCGGACTTTTCAGGGTGTTGTCTTATTTCTAAGTGTTTGTTGCATTTTTTGATACAAACCACCACTGCAACATAACCCTGGCAGCTGTACACAGCCAGCATCTGCTGAACAGAGGGTATTACACAGCAGCCAACACAATGTGTCACTACAGCTCAGGAAACAAGTTGGCTCAAACAAAATATTCTTAATCCTTGGAAAGATGGTTCCTTGTGATCAAAGTAGAGGACAGCACAGTGACATAGCTAAATCTGGTCACCACCTTTCAATGCCATGGTTAGCCTGTATCTCCTTTTTTCTCAAGTATTTTCTTCCCAGAACTTACTCCTCCCTTTCATTTCTGTTGGAGTTTACAAAACCAAGCAGTTCCTAATCTCCGCTTTGATCTCAATTTCTGTGAGAATGACCATTGATTTTCATTTATGCTCACAGCTTCTCTCTCAGAGGAGCATGGTCTCCCACTACAATAGCTGCAGTCAGTGGATAACCTGCTCTGTCACAGCTGCAGCACGCTGCCGATGCGGCTTGCAGTCATGCTGTGGTTTCACAGATGGCCTATGCTGGATTTATTCATGGTGGTCTAAGCTGCTACCCCTCTGTATCTCACTGCCTTCTGCCAAGGGTTAGCCTAAGCTACCAGTGAGCACGATAGGCCCTGCGAGGGCTGCAGCACTTGATCCCACTCACCTCTCTCTACAAGGAGGTTTCTGGCAGGGCTGTGTGAAAATGCCATAAACAGCTCCAAGACTCCCAGACTCCCATGTCTCTCAGTGTGGGGCCGACATGAAGTGGACCCAAAGCGCATTTCTAGGCAGTGCTGTCCCACAAGCATGGACAGGCAACGGTGAGTCTGCTCTTGAGACTGACATCAGGGCGCCCTTCAAGAAGCAGCATAAGCACAGCGAAAGCCCTTAAAATTACCCCTACAATTACATTTTAGGTTGTCTGGAGCCAAAACATTAGTTGATCCTTGGAAACATGATGGAAACATAATTATTTACCAGAATATTCAATTTTGTTATTTGAATCATCTCATTTGTCATCTAAATCATATATGTGACAAACTGAAACGCTGCATGCCAGTCTGCCCAACATAGTGTGGTCTACACCTGCTAGTGATTTTGTTAGAAAATGTGTGGAAAAAGGGATAAACCCCTGGTCTGTATTGTTCCAGTGTTTTTTGTAGCTATTTACATCTATGTGATACATGTGGCAAACAATACTAAAGTGTAAAGATTTCTTTGTGCAGGTGACAATTCCCCACATTCAACATCAGCTCTGATCCATGTCTGCTAACAGAGGGGGTCACTGGGTGATACAGGTGTAAAGGGAATATATATATACTTGTACTCATGTGTACAAGCCTCTGCTAGAAAATTAACAGAAATAACCCCTAAGATAAACATTTTAATTGTGTCTGAATATACAGCATTAATTATCCAAGCCCAGATTCCCAGCCACTCTAAGGTGCTATTGTAAAATTGAAGTCAAGCAGAATATGCAGCATTTAGCAAGACCCAACTTATTTTCCCAGATCTGCACGCTGGGGAAACCGTAACACTTCTCACATTTGTCTCCTGAGTGAGTGGCGCAATACCTTTTAATGTCACACAATGCAGAAACACACCAATAATTGTAGTGAATCCGCACTTACCTTTACACTGAAATACTTTTTGTATGTCCTAACATCATAACTGCATCAGTTGCTCACACCTGTGGTCTCAAAAAAGACTATACTTTTCTTCTGGGTTTGTTTTTTTGGCGGGAGGGGTGGGATGGGTTGGGTGGTAGAGGGAAGGAAGGATCTTCTGGCAAGCTAAATAAGTAAATTTTTAGGGAAAGGAGGAATGAACTATCATTATAAGCACACATGGGTTTTAACCAGATTCCTTTCATGCTGTAGCTCAGGTGTGTGTTCCTAAAACATGTTCCCTGGTTTTTCACCACATATGTGCCATAAGCGCAACTAAGTGAGTTTACAGATCAAAGCCATATCTCATAAGACCAATGTAATGAATCTGACTAAAATATTATTCTGGGAACATGTCCTTAGTTCTGAGTGCATTGCTCATAGTGTGAGTTCCTTCAGACTGATTTACTAATTCCATTGAAGCAGCTTATATTGTTGTTCCATAAATTCATTTTACTAGTCTCTTTCAGCAGGTTCTTATTGTGTTGCCTACTTACCTTGCTGTAACAAAAAACAGAAGTAAGATCACCTGAGGTACCAATTAAAGCTTTCTGAAAGGCTGAAGTATGACAGTGCTCATGGGGAAGTGTTACTGAATAGAAGACTGGTAATTAATATGCTAACTTGATGTAACTGTTCAGCTCTCCTGTGAACCTTGAACTTTGATGGTCTACTAATTTATCATGCTAAGGAATTATAATACAGGTTAGGAACCATAGCAGGACTAATCTTAATGTAATACAAGCTGTGATGCATTCTTGTTCTAGGGAATTTTAATGCACTAGATCAAACTGGTCTCTATGGTAACGAAACCCACAAGGTTTATCCACCAGTAACTGTGGACCATTACACTCAGTGTCTACCAAGGCACTTACATTTACAAACGGAAAGAAGTTGCTCCTATGTGAGAACAAGAACAACAGGCCCCCCTGTCTCATTGCTGTGTAGCTATGTAGTTCAATTCCCTTTAAAAATCATCCTCCCTCTACATTTGATAAATTATTCCTTCCTTGCTCGAGTCAACCCTTTAAAAAAAACACGGAACAATTAATTTGTTAACAACAAACATAAGTTATCTTTTCTGCTTCTGTAAGCAGAGAAATATCAGATGACATGAGTCTGAGCTGGAGGCAGCTGGGGAAACAGCGGGTTTAAGCACTTTCTCTGACTCTGGCCTCTAAAAAGCCAGTTTTTGAAAGCTAGGCAGAGTGTTTATGGCATGTTCATAGGCATGGGTGTCTATTCAAGACTTAAGTCTTGCCAAATTTCTAAAAAAGGATATTAAATTTGCCCTCTTTCATTCATACATTCTATAGGGAAAAGATGGAAATTTTAAGTGATTTGTTTCCATTAAAGGCTTAGTAACTGAACTGGTACTTCTGTTCAGTTCTTGTTCAGCAAATCTCAAATTAAATGAAATCTTGGGTGACACAAGATGACTTCTAAGCAATGAAGTTCAGGCACATTTCTCCCACAACCCTTTGTGGATCACCTGCCTTCCTCTGTGCCCTGACTTCCACACTGAAGACTCTCGAACCTGTGGGCTGGGGAGGAATAATTTAAAATTGCAGGACACAGTATTCCCTCCCCGAGTCTGAGGTGGCTTTGCTGCTATTAGGAGACAACTGTGTGAGTAAAACGTGGATGTACTGCCTCTTACAGCCTTTTCTCCTGGGTGTGTCTGGGTGACTTCTACTGCTCCTGGAAAAGATGTTTTTACCATAAAGCATTCTGATAATTCCATGAAAATCAGTGGCAAATTTAACAGCAGCAGATGAATGTGTGCCTATTCTGCACGCAGATGTAAGCCCCACACATTCACAGTTTAAAGTCTAGATAAGTGAAGCAGCAGTGCATTATATTTCACAGTTTGAGGGTCATTGTGGCTGTGACTATTCAGTTTCTTCCTGTGTTTGTTCACAATAAATTGCACAGTTTTCAATAATTTGCTCTTTTAAAACCTGGCTCTCTAATGGATAATTCAGTAAAAGGACACTTTTTAAGAGAAATTCATTGGCTATTTTGGGCAAGTTCATTATCTTTTTGTTTTAAGAGCATTTTGGGTTTTTT
>NW_010227766.1:29654-31285 GCF_000690775.1 Eurypyga helias | reverse complement strand
CGAGTGCTGCCTCCGGTGCTATCGAGGACCCTCAGCAGAGGGAAGGGAGTTCCTCGCAGGAACTCGGCGCTGGGTAGAGGGCGTTAAGCAGGGAGGAAAATTCAGCACACAAGGCTTTGGGGTAATGCATTTTCTTGTCGCTTCCATCACACAAGTCACATGGTGCCACCTACTTTTTTGTGCTTTGCAAAATTCCTATCAGATGGAGAAGACGCGGAGAAAACCAGGATGGGAACGTCGCTCCTCGCGGCGACGGCACCGACAACTTACGTAACGAGCGCTTTCGGCAGAAGACAATGGCAACAGCGGAACTGAAAGGCGAAACTCGGGCACATAAGCGGAACTGAAAGGCGCAACTCGGGCACGTAAGTAGAAAATTCAAAATTACAGCACGAAGCTGCATCCTTTTTGAACTGCTACAGATATTCTCACCCGTGGGAGTTGCAAAACCAGTTAATGGCACTGTTGTTAGGGCCGTGGAAGCGTGAGCAGTTGCCAGTGAGTCACTGGAGGACGGGGCCGAGAACCTGGTGTTGCTCTCCAGCGGTGACTTGGCGCAGCAGGGTAACGCGGGCGGGTCAGCGCGAGCTCTCACGCGCCAGGCACGCAGGAAGCCTAGCTCCTGAAGGGCCTGCGCTTACTCTTGCTCATTTACTCGTAAGTAAATGTTATTCCCAACTCAAAACTCTGGACCGAGTCTGGTCTCCGAAGGCTGGTGCGTTTTCCTAGGTAATATTTTTCCCCGTCACCAGCGAGGCGGCGCGTGACGAGAGGGACCTGGCCTCCACGATGTGAAAAAACTCTCAGCTAACGCTGGTTTCCCCATCAGCCTCTCCACCAGTGACCATTCAGCCCAGGTGACACGGGACAGGTCCCTGCACTGGCGGTGACCGCCAGCCAGAGACGAGGAGCCACCGACATGGCTTCTCCACCCTGCAGCCAAATCCACGTAACACAGACCCCCTCCCGCTCCTGCCGGGCCCAGGGCAGCGTCTGCGAGCGCAGACTCGGGATGAAGCAGCCGTGAACAAACATATCGCTGTCAGAGAGCCGCAAGTTTCTACAATCGTTTTTATTAGTTATGGAAGAATCCCCACTAGTATTTACATAGTGCAAAAAAGCTGTTATTACTCCAAAAAGTACGGTAGACAGAACAAATTCTCCTTCATACAGCCAAAAGAAATGGAACAAACCCCTTCATATCGTATTTCATAATGATTTTACTACTGCTTTACCCTAAACGTTACTACAAACGGTAAGAGATCAAAGATTAAACAGCTTTCGTTATTAGAACCTATTTAAAAGTAAAGGATAACGAACAATTAGATTACTCCAAAAAGTACGGTAGACAGAACAAATTCTCCTTCATACAGCCAAAAGAAATGGAACAAACCCCTTCATATCGTATTTCATAATGATTTTACTACTGCTTTACCCTAAACGTTACTACAAACGGTAAGAGATCAAAGATTAAACAGCTTTCGTTATTAGAACCTATTTAAAAGTAAAGGATAACGAACAATTAGAAGGTGGGCTGTGCCAACCGGGTTTCTGCTTGCGGCGTTACCCTTCGCTGGCGAGGGAGCTGGGGGTCGGGCGCTCTCACCTTCCCCTCGGCGCGGCAGGGGGGG
>NW_010227766.1:29402-29605 GCF_000690775.1 Eurypyga helias | reverse complement strand
GGTGCGTTAACGAACCGCCACGTCCCGTTTTCAAACGGCTCACGCGGCACCGCTCGACAGTTCCGCGAGTTAGCACAACTTCACAGGAAATACTTCACGACAGCTTCAGCACACAGCAGCTTTTCAAACAATAATACTTTTCCACATACGTATTTGAAGGAACATGGGTAAGATTTAAGGTTGCGTTAAAGAACCGGACAGAA
>NW_010227766.1:9038-29376 GCF_000690775.1 Eurypyga helias | reverse complement strand
CCCCATCACACAGACTCCTCTTGTCCTCACCAGACGGCCAACGAGCGCACTACCGAACACGTCCTATAACGAACTCCTCAAACACAGGTCACCCCCTCCGTCACTGGTTATTCCACCCCCGCAGCCACCTGCTCAGCCCTCCAGCAGATAAACAGGTCACCGATCTCGGCCAGCGGAACCAGCGCGCGTGGGCAGGGCCGGGTCCTCACCCTTGCTCGGATGCCGCTACCCAGTCCAGCTAAGGCCAAGAGTTCAGAATTCTTCCCTTTTAGACATTTGCCATCCACGCTGTAGTATGATTTTTGACACAGATACTTATTTATATAAACAGGTCGTACGCATCGCCACCTCCATCAGCTTTAAAAGCCCCCTACACCACCGACCCCTCATCTGGTAAAACCAACAGTAACCTAAGCGGTGACATCACTTCCATAAAGAACGTCTGCAGAAAAGTAGATTTGTTTCCCCAACAATCGTTTCCACACCAAAAATATCTACACACTTACAGCTACAGAAACATCTTTTCCTGGGGACAGGAGCAACCTGTATAATAAACTACAGACTTTTATACCGAAATAGAAACTTGGCTACTTTAAAAAATAATCATCATCACAGTATTGCAAAACATTTGTCTGCTTTCTTGCTCAATTCTGGTGATAACAAAACTACCACAGTGAGATCCACTCCTCAAGTGCTTGGGGTGGCAAGGAGCTTCCCTAGTTTCAGACGCCAGGGGATCACTCCCAAAGGAATTGTCATCTCCCTCTCACAGTTATTGCTCATTCCCAGCTTATCGAAAAGGAAGCCCGAAACCCAGCTTCCTTCACTCAGTTTCAGTTTGCTCTTCTAAGGGTGATCTGCCACGTGTTAGAGACCAGTTCCTTAATCACTGGCAAATTGAGAGCTATTAAGTGCTATATCACCTTCCAGAACTCTTAGTAAACCTGTAGCAAAATTGCAGTTAAATAGTGGGCTGAATATTACAAGACTCCTTTGATATAAATGTCAGAAAACTTTAAAATGACAGTCCAAGTTCAGAAAAAGACATATAAAAAGATGCGCCTTTGACGTTAATACTTCAAGATCAAAAGTTATTTGAATCACTGGCACTGAAAAAGCAAAAATGAAAAAACTACAAAACACCTTGGTTTTTTTTGATGTTCTGGTAAAAGTTTCGCCCTCAGCGTACACACCGAGCTCGGCCGGCGTCGAGACGCGGGCTTACACCTCCAAGGGCAAGTTTTGCTTGTCAGCAGTTCAAACACCTATCATTTCCTAAAGCAAGAACTCTTTCTAAACATACCGACAGTAGAAATCTGCCACACGTAGAGTAAAAGGTTGAACATTCAGGAGGCATCATTCCCTAAGTCTTTGTTTCCCTACAAAACACCTAGGAAGATTACACTGAGGAACTAATTCTCCTAGCAGCTCCCTACGCTGCTTATCTACATAGCACTCGCTATGCCTATACCTATCAAAGCACTATTTACATAATACACACAGTTTCTACTCTTCTCATTAGCATCCAACACCCCCCTGGGGTAGAGGAGTTCTAAACCTGGAGCCTTGTTTTCCCAGTGCAACTTCAAATGCCAGCACCAGCAGTACGGTAAGCGTTGGTCCCCTGTTCAGTGTGGGCTAAACGCCAAACTAAGCTATCCACCTCGTGTTTCTCAGCCTACCCGGAGGGTTTTTATGCTCTTTGATGCAAGCGATCAAGAAAAATGAAGTGGAAGGAAGAGAAATACGTTTGCCGCGTCGTTCACGTGCGTTACTCTTTGGCTACTCGTGCAGTGAGGCTCCTGCTGCTGGCAGTTTCAGCGCATCCCTCGCCGCTTTGAGACAGAGATGGAAAACGGATTCCTTACGTGCAAGGTTTAGACACCTTCCAACTTCGGTGTGAAAGCAAGTCATCGCCAGCCAGCGGATTTCGCCTCCACGTTCAGGACACAAGGAACGATTCTCTAGCAACGTGCGTGTTTCGGGGAGGACGTGGGTTTGTTTCTTTTACCTCTGAAGCACTGAAACACCTCCCCCGTACTCCAGGGCACTTCCTCCTTTCCTGGAATAACTACTTCCTTTTCTACTCTGGAGGTCAGCTCCTAAAGCTGCTACAGCTCTAAGACCAGACAAAAAAAAACCCAGAAGAGGTCACGTTTCGAGTAAAGACTGTTCAGATGCATCCTGGACTCCAACAGGCAGGGCCAGGATCAAAGCGTGAAGGCGGAGACACGCTGAGCCACCGCAGTCACACCTGCTGTTAAGGGACTGTTCCTGCCTTTTTGCAACGTTACGTAGGTTGTAGAGTATGCAAACCAGCAGATTCCTGAGGTAAATGACAGGAGAAAGAGGAAGTCATCAGTCTACTAGAAGCCCTGGATAGGGAGTATTACGGTTCATGACTCACTGAGCGTGGTTTGGCAGACAGCGACTGTGGAGAGCGTGGGGAATTCTTGTTTTCTTTCCTTTTTTCTTAAATGCAATACTTCCACCTTGCAGTAAAAACCCCAAAACATTAATTATATCCCTCCAGTTTAAAGTGTATCTGGAATTGTCAGACCCTATTGTAAGGTCTCAGCCACCAGCAGCTTTTCCACAATGCATTCATGAAGCCCAGCTAAAAAGCTGCATCTGTCAGCACAAGAATCACGCCTACATTTCTCTACTATTTACTCTTCATTAAGCTGCAAATGGGCTTTTCTAGCTTTTTTTTTTTTTAGATAAACCCAGAAAACCACGGCCAAAAACCCACGTGCCTGGCAAAACACCCGAACACCGATGTAGTGTTGGTAACTTGTCAGTCTTAACGTAGGTTATCTGTTTGAAAATGAGCTAAACGGCCTCATCCTAACAGATTTTTGCTTAGAACTGGTCAGTTACAAGATGCTGCCTTTTACACAAGATCAGATGAATGCTTACTGACAAATTTTCCACACAGTTTCTATTCTGGGAAGCAGATACTGATTAAAAGCTAAGCAAGTTTTCAAATCAAACAAGTAACAGACAGCTACAAAAATATTGTTGTGAATTAAATAGACGTATTAAACATTTAACAGTGCAAAACGTTGAGATGAAGCATACAAAATAATGGCTGCAACCTTTACACCAGTTAGTTTTACTATCGTTCCTAAGAAGTTCCTGAGTTCCTGCTTATTTTTACGGCATGTAGATGGAATCTGTGTGTTCTTTATTCAAAGAGCTGCAGATGGTGGGTTTGTGTTGGGCGTTACTGGCGTGCTTATCATTTGTCCATTCCTCACCATCGGTGACTGGTTCGGCCTGCTCGGAAGTCTCTAATTCTTCCTCTTCGCTTTGTTCCGCGTTGTCTTCTTCGGCACCGCTAAGGGTCTTCCCAAGCTGAAGAGTCTCCATAGTTCTCTGGGTCTCTGAAACCCAAGATTCAATTCTGCTGTTAATCTGAACCTCTACAGAAATCGGTTCATGGGCATAATCCTCCTCCTCCTCATCTTCCTCCTCCTCCTCCTCTTCCAGCATCCCTGGTACAAGAGTACTGGTGGTACTGGTCATGGAGGAATTCAAAAGATCTCGGCAGCTGCCATCCAGCGATCCCGTTTCTGTGCTCTGCTGCGAGGCCCACTCCAGATTGTCATCTGGTTTCACCTCATCTTTGTCAGCCGGTGTGGATTTTCCAAGATTCGTTGCTGAGGTAGTGCCAGTTATAGCCAGAGGCGGTTGCTTGTTAAGAGTGGCTTTTTCAGCTTGGCCATTACCAGCTTTTTCCGGTACCGCAGTCTTACACGAGGATTCTCTCTCATTTTCAGAGGTTTCTAACCCATCGGATGTTTCCACCATATTTCTCCAGTTGGTTTCTGCAAGTTTCAAAAGAAGTAGGAAACATTAATTCTTTCTATAAGAAAAGATTTCTCCTGAACACCCCAGAACTGGTTAAATAGCAGTAGGAGCTAATAATGTCAGTACTGTTCTATGCTTGCTAGAAAAATTTCAATTAGAAAAAGAGGGAAGAAGGGAGAGACAACAGAAAGAGCTGTGAAAACCTTTGGTTTTTTACAGTATCCTAAACCAGACATCACAAAGTTGGAAGTTTGTGCACTTGGTTTCCTTTGTAAACTGTGGAAGCACTGTGCAAGTAGTTGAGGAGACTACTCTCAAGTATAAATTAAAAGCAGAAAGTTACCACAGTATTAAGTCATCTATTCAAGGATTTTTCAAAAAAAACTCATTTAATAAGTAAGTTTCAGGCACCACAAAATAATTAACTAAACCCAAGACAGTATTCTTTATAATTCACCTCAAGATGAGGTGTCTTGACTTCAAACAAGCATTGTCCCTTTTATCCCCTCTGTCACCTGGGTTTAAGCAACCAGAGAAATAAATCTGCCTTTTGCTCACAATGGAATCATTCATTGCCACCTCAAGTGGCAAAATTTTAAGCTACACATCCCATCCTCGGGGACCTCAGTAGTTTAGTTCCTACCCTCTGACAATAATTCTTCCTCAAACATATGATTAATTCTGTGTTTGGTACCAGTTGACAGAAGTGGAGAAGCCACCCCGCCGACCTGAGCTAGGTAACTCTAACAGATCTGAGGATTAGAAATGAACATTATTGGCTTTCGATACAGTTCAGGGGAAAAAAAGAGACTTACAAAAGTACCTGAAGACTAATCAATTTTCTCTTAGCCCTGAAAATTGTAGAATACTGTGAATTATAAAGAAATATTGTCTTTTTAGCTACATTTTGCAAAAAGCAGCATTTGGAAAATTCTAGCTTCTAGTTACAAAGATGACTTTTAATCTACTTACCGTATTCCTTCTCATTCACTTCGGATATGGGCTCAGAAATAACACTGCAGAATGAGATGGCACTTGCTGCAGAGGGGTTACGGGAATGGCCCATGTGATGGGGTGCCTTCTTGACATTCTTCAAGGCCTCTTCCGCCTGCTCCTGTTCCATGGCAGCAACCATATCTCTGTATGCTTTTCTGGCCTCTTCAGTCAGCGATACCAGCTTGTTAAATAGGTCCTAAGTATGAAGGCAGTTTTTATAGTCAGTAGTTCTTACTGATAGTTGTTACTTTAAATTGCTCCTTTTAGTCAAAGGCATGCTACGTCATGAGCCTTTGGCTCATTAACACCAAACAGCTTTAACCTTAACTAAAAATCAGTTCTCCTCTGTATTAAATAAAAACACCACCCCATGTTTAGGCAACTTTGAGGAGGTGTATTTACTTTAAGTTACTGCTTTTCAGAGAGTTTCTGATGGCATTTAAGTCTATTTGAAAGCTACAGAGATGTTGCGACCCAAGTGTTTCAACATACTGTCTCAGTTCTGTAAATACGGAATTTCAAAGAAAAACCCACTCCAACAGAGATCATGTCAGGGCCATCACGAAATGCGTATTAGTGAGGGGTGCTCTCCATGCAAAATCAATCCTCAGCTCCAAGGAACATAAGTGTTTACTCCAGTCATTGATGTGAATGGAGTTACTCACCTCAGCACCTGAGTAGTTGAAGATACCCACTACGCTGACAGGAACCAGCTTGTTCACACAGCGGCCAAGAGCTTTACGGCCAAGAGCAAAGACAAAAGGAATTTCTTGTTCCCGTGCCATGGCTATGACGTTATACAGAGCCTCATCTAGTCCACCTTGAAGAAAACAATTTTGAATAGATGTCTAGTCAGTTAAAGCCATAGTACGGCGCGATACAACACTCTCCCATTTTAACCGTGAGTAGTCAGCAAAACTTCACCACACGCAATCACTTGTTTTATCATTTTTACCTTTTGACTGGATTTTTTCGCAGTTGGGAGATATGATAACACACTTGATCTTGTTTAGTTTCATATGCTTAGTGACCTCACGCAAGCCCATAACAAGTCTTCTCTTTGCTTTAGCTCTCATCGGATCCTTTTGATAAACACGCTCCTGGAAGCTGACAAGCTCTTGCAACAAGAGAGTCACACACTCATCTATTTCTTTACTTAGAACTTGGTTACAGTACCTGTCAAACCAGAAAACATCAAGTATTAGCATAGCACATAATCAATACTATTTCACTGAGCCTTTTCTTTTACGGAACAAAAATAATTTCACTTCCTCAGAAGTTATAAGACTGTCACTAAAGTTATTAAAAGGATTCAGAGAGGCCTGCATACTGTTAAAAATACACCCTGAACACGTGCATTTTCAGTAATATCCCTTGCCTCAAGAAGTTGGTTGAAAAAGCATTAAAAAATTCAAATAAATACTCCAGTAAATGCCAGAAGCAACCGAGAAGAAAATACCTGCAGAAACTTCTGCCGATGAAAGGGCAGTGTATGTTCCTTGAGATTCTCCTAAGCCTACTAAACCCACCCATACCTGAAAGACGAGGGTGACTGAAGTGCAAGCCTTGAATTCATATTAATAATGCAAAACTCTTACTCTCTGAATCTCTTGCTGTGAATTTTGGTTATTGCCGAAGATGCCATTGGGCTGCCTATTCCAGAACTGGCAGGTGAACCCTGTGACACTGGAGTCATACAGTAGGGAGAATTCTGACTTGCTGGCGAAAGCGAAGTATCACTTGGCATGCTCAGTCCAGTTTCTGAAAGACAATTTTGAAACATTCTAAAGTGCAAAGACATTTTCACATCAACGAAACAGCAACACGCTTCTTGGGTATCGCTCCCTTCCTTTCTCCAAATTACATGTTCTGAAAACACTAAACAGTACCCCTCCCTGAAGGGGTAGTTGACAGCACATACCCAACACTCAGCAGGGGTGAAGACAATTAACTCCGTCCCAACTAAAACCTGCACATATTTCTTAACAAGCAATATGTGAGCATTTGTTAAGAAATATCCAAGGTTTAGTTTGGGAAATGGATAGAACAGAAGGGAAAACCTGCCTAAATGATATAGCTTCTTCCAATAATTCTTTGTTATTTATAAATGTTATATTTAACTAACTTATTCCTAGAATATTTAAGACTTCTGCACTTACCTTCATCCAGAGGAAATCAGGCAGGTCATTCATAGAAGAGTTCTGAAGCAGTGTATCTGGAACGCTGATAGACACCCTTCCCCTTCCTCCCCCACCCAACACAGACGGAAAATCCTTTGGAATTGCTCAGCGCTTTTGCTGCAATCAACAGTCTAAGACACAGCAGCTGATTGACAAAGAGCGTTCAACAAACTGGGAAACCTTATTAACAGTTTGCAGCTTCTCTATCTGGAAAAGGTGCGGTCTGCTCATCATTCAGAAGCACTGTGATCAACATCAGGTCACATTCTGTCTGCTTATCAAAAATGCTATCACCTCTGACACGTCTTGGGAACATCCACTCGAGAAATGAATTGCAAGGCTGTACGTGGAGATTATGTACTTAGAACCCAGCCTGCACGAGCCTTCCACAACTGAGGGACAGACATGACATTTCAGAAGAGGGTTCCAACTGCCAGTATTGCATAATGTTAAAAAAAGTTAAAAGGTAACAAAATCGTGTTGTATAAAACACCCCAAAATATTAAAATAAGGAGATAAGTACAACTTGGGAATGGAAGGAAGGGGGACTAGAGAGAGACCAACCTTCTTGAGAGGCCAGCTCCTGAGACTGATCCGCAGTCAAGTTTATAGGAACCTCTTTCTGTTCGTCAGATCCCAAAAGGCTATGGTCAGCTGAGAGACGGCCTTTCTTCTCTTCTCTCTCTTTCAAAATAATCTAGGAACAAAGCCAACAGCTATTAGCATGTGAATATTAGAGATACCTGTAAAGAAAAATGTCCATCTGACTGAACATAACACGAAATAAAGCTAACCAAGTTGTTTTGAACCTTCCTACTCATGCCAGGATAGAAAACCCTGTAGTCACTTCCGTTTCCTCTTTGATCACAAGGAGTATTTCATTCCAGCATTTTACACGTGGTATACTCAATGCTCCCCTACACAAATAGGGCTTTCAGCAGTTTAAATACTTTCACAGCTTCTTTCTGATATGTAACACTCCCTCATCCCCACCCCTGCAGAGCACCACCTTACCCAGGAATACTAGTCACCTCTGAGGCACACAACGGCAAGAATCCTTTCCGTAAAGGAAAGGGAAGTGCAAAGGTAAGTAGCCATGGATACACTGGTATCACTACGATAGATAACACCACCAAGGCACTGACAGCAGAGTGTAGAAAGCATCTCTGAACAGGTAGCTGTGAGTTTCTAGCTCAAGGAGATGACGGGTAGGTCAGAAAGAGAGACTGTCGGGAAGGGCTAAGTCATTTGGCCAAAGCCAACCTTTGTACAAACAGCTTTGCCAGATTCCGACTGCCCAAACTGAAGTGACCTCGACAAGCAATGTGGTGCATGAGTACTGGTGCCTGACTTTTTTTTTTTTTAAGAGGCTTTCAAACTTCCTTTTGAGAGCTACTTTTTGTATTTTACCCTCCGATTTCCATACATCCTGTACTCTGTGTACATACCTACTTTACGTGTGCATGTATATAGACAGATACCACAAATTATTTCTAGATCTACTCAATTAAAAATAGTGCTTTTACTTCAAGTTCTAGACCCATCTCTAAAAAAAAAAAATCTAGGAAAATTTAAGGTTAGCATACTGCATTGCACTACAAACTACAGTTCAACAACATGAAAAGACGATGCAAGTTTTCCCCTATGTCCTAGTGCTTATGGTTAAAGAACATCCCTGCAATTGCATTGAGATAGATCTGCATCACTTTCGACTAATTATGGGGGTGTAAGTTACATTGCATGCAACAGTTTTTGCTTCTGAAGCGTGAGTGTGGGGTCAAGACGCTCCAGAGTTGACATGTTTACCTTTTTAAGTGCTGTAGGGCGTTTCAGTTTTGCAATCTCTCTCTCTTTTCCTCTTTTTACTTTTGGGGCAGTTGAATCCAAAGGATTAAGGCAGCCCATGGACAGCTGTCCCTTCGTTAAGGACTTTCTGTTGGCAGATTCTTTGGTATGGAAGGGAGCAGCACTGCCAACTAAACACAAGACAGACATTAGTTTCACCAAAACATAGGTCAGCTTTATTTCAACACGGCTTTCAGAATTTCCACTGATGCATTCTCAAAGTACATTTTCCTTCCTTGGAAACACATCGTTCATAATGACAGGAAAATTACGTCATCAGATATTGTCGCTTCCAGATGGTTTTAAGCTTTCGTCAACTTAGCCTCATGTTTTAGGAAACTATGGATTCCAGGAAAGGAAGCACCTTAAAACTGGTAAAGGATCTCTCCTACGACTACATGTAGCTTTATTAGTAAGATAAGTTGCAAATATTTATCCAAACATTGATTTTTAGTTGTCAAAGACTTGATTAGTTGACAGGACAAAACAGAAGACAGTGCGCAGCATGTGGTTAAGTGTATCTTCTGCAAGAAAGGGGATAAAACAAACGTGGTCTCCAATGGAAGTGCCAACTGTTCTTTGCTGAGCTTTGTGTGACACAGCCTTGCCAACTTGAATTAATGTTTGAACACGGCTAAAACTCAAAGCAGGTAAACGAAGCAACACACAAGCAGGAAAATGGTAACTATGTGCATAAGTATGGACTCTAGGTTACATACTCCTGCTCAGGAATGAGGTTTGTGGGTTATAGTAGACAAGGACAAAATCATCCATTCTGTATTCAGCAGCCAGCATTAAAAAAGCTAATTTAATGTTAAGTGTTGATAAAGGGAACAAAGAAGCATCATTAAGCCATCGCATACAATGATGACAGCATAACAACTTAATATTCTGGGCATGTCTGATCTTCCTTCTTTTCAAAAGGATACAGCAGAGCCAGAAGAAGGTACAGAGAAAGCAATATGGGTTATTGGAAAAGGCATGCTTCCTCAGTGGAATAACTGAATAGACTAAGACTCTTCAGGCTAGAAAAGAGATGATGGACCTTAAGAATCATAGAGGAGAGCAGGGAATGATTATTCAGCCTCTTTGCAATAAAAAGGCTAGAAAAACTAACAAAATTATGAGTGGGGCACAAAAAAAACCCTGACACCCATCCCCAAAAATCTCAGTAGAAGGAAGATCTTCTCCACACAGCATGCAATAAAGTTAGAATCACTGCTGTTGGACCTTGAGGACTATAAAAGCAGGTGATAGAAGTGATGGATAGTTTAAGAAACACATTTGGTTTGAGAAAGCCTTGGCTCAGGAGGCCCTGAACTATAATTAGTGGAGCCAGGAAGAATATCCTGGAGAGGCATCCCTCTGTATCACTGATAGGTATCCTCTATAAACTGCTTTCAAAGACAATTCAGTAGTATCTGTAGGAGATGTCTGTTTTGAACTGATATAGTTCTTTTCACATGTTCATTTCAGCACTGAATTACTCAAGAAAAGAATCCCGAGTTTTGAATAGTAGGTCATTTAGGAGAAGTCTCTCCTCAGTTCTGTGTGGACTTTCACCACTTCACCATGCTCACAGGAAGACAGGGCAGAGGAATTTTGAGAAATACATTAAGAAAGTCTTCCAAGGTTATTACGTTCAAAACTAAAACAGGAAAAACGGCATGATGACACTTGTCACAAAAAGCATGCAGCAACAGCCAAGCAGCTCAGAAATACCTGTGTATGAGAGGGGCCTGGTATTGGTGATCTGACGGGCTTTCATTGCTTGCTGCTGCTTTTCAAGAGCTGCTAACATGTCGCCCAAGTCTAACTGAACAGGGGTCTTGCTCTTCTTTCCAGCCGCTTTTGATAGAGCCTCCTGTAACGTGAGCACCACATGCTGATAATTACACAAAAACAGTGCCTGCAAGACATTCTTCACAATGAGATTCTTGCTATTAGAGAATAAAGAGGAGCAACAGCTAATTGATACTCCTCTTTAGTAACTACTGGGGGGATGGGGGCCAGCAACACACACCTGAAGTTTTTTCTGTTCCATGCTTATCTCCGAGTACTCTTGAGCTGTTGCAAGAGCTGCTGCCAAGGCCTTCTTCTTCTGACTTTTCGCACGCTTTGGTACGGAGGTCGTAATGGGAATTGGAGTTTGGACTATATTGATTGGAGAATTCTCCGGTAAGTCATCCAACTAGGATTTTAAACAAAATGCAGAAAACACCCACAATTAAAGTCCTTTCTCTCAAGACCGCAGGACATGTGGCACTCCAGAAACCAAATGAACTATCACTTTGGTCAGCGGTACGACTTCCCAATTAAGTGCAGCTAGATGACACAGCAAGCTAATGAAACTAGAAACAGATGTCTTTTCTGTATGGGAAAACCATTACATTTATCTGCAGTTATGTCTTCACAAGGTTTTCCAGTCTGATTGCTAAATAAGGGAGTATTTTTTCCAACCCCTGCAAAGACTTCCTGTAAGATTTTATTTTCTTGGAAAGCAGACAAATAGATTAAGCAGTCTGTATGTACGGCTCTGCAACAAAGCATTTAAGTAGATCAGGTGTTAGGAGCCTCTTTCCAACACCTGTTTCTACAGCCTTAAAGCAGATAAAGTTCAGTTTATTTTCATTTCAGAATAAGCTATGCAAAACTGTAGCTATTTTGAAAAATTGACACCATTTCTTAGGATTTCTTAAATCTGCAAATATATAGTAAAGTCTGCAAAGCATCAGCCTGAATGCAAGCCCTTGAGTCAGAAAGGATAACCAGGATGCAGTTTACATATTAACACAAAGAAAGCTAGGTAACCCCTAAAACAACCTCAAATCCTACTACAACTCCTGTTCACCCAAAATTTAGCCCGTGACTTCAAAAAGCACAAAACCCGTGAGAAACCACCGGTGAGGTGGAGAAGTTGTGAGTTGGACTTGATGACCTTTATGGGTCCCTTCCACCCTGGGATATTTTAAGTGTCCATCCTATGTATGTTACAGTTTCACTTGTTACCAGTCTCAGTAGCAGACAAAAATCCAGCAGTTTCTTTTTAAAATGGGTCCTCTGCACCACTTGAATTGGCATTTCTTTAGCGTCCAAAACTGGTAACGCAAATACCCCAAGAACATCACAATCACCACATTATAAGTACTGTAGCAGAGACTCAAAGAATTACACAAATCAGAAAGTCTCAGAACAACTTAAATTTGAAATGGTTTGCAAACCATCATAATTACTTACTACTTTGGGTGAAATCTTTTGCTGGATGTTACTACTCTTGCTGCTGCCATTGTCACTATTTAGCTCTGGAAATTCGTCTTCGTCCTAATTAATACACAAATTAAGAATTATGAGAATAGAACCAAAAAGTCACATGAAAAGCATCAACTGAAACAGCTGAAGTTAGAAGAATTAATTGAATCCTGAAGTCCTACATAAGCTAGAATGCCTTAAAAGTGGTACAAATGGGAAGCAATGAAAAATCAGGTATTTCTGTGTCCAAAAAGCCTTTTTCAAAGAAAAAAGAACAATTTAATGGTTTACACTAAAGAAATCCAATTACAATTAGGAGGAAGGAAAGATACACCCGAGAACGCAATAATTTTCTGTTCACTTGGAAATAAAAGCGTTACTTGAAAGTTGCTTATTTCTCAGTCACGGATCGTCTGAAATCTTACACTTTACACAATACCCAAATACAAGTCTTGTTACATACACAGTGAAAGCATCATATAATAATTCAATTAGTGCACTGTACTGTACACCTCCGAGTCAGAGGTTCTGCAACTCCTCCCTATAGAGAGCATCACCTCTCCCACAAGCACTATAATGCAGAAACAGTTTTCATACAACACTACCTCAAAATACAGAGGTTCAGGACTCTGCTCTGTTCTGCTTGACTGGCTTGCAGTTAGAGGTTTTTCGTGTCGCTTCTGCAGATTCTGCCTTCTTTCTGAAGATGTGCTGTGGTCTCTGCATCTGAAGCCGGACTGAACACAATGAAAGTGATTGGCATTTTGCAATTCCCATTTTTCAAGATGCGTGTGCGTGCATTCTCATGTCTGCTAATTAGCAGCTGAGAAGATACACTTCTTACAGAATTAGATTTAATAATTTTAATAACTAATAACTTCAGGGTTTTTAAAACCTGCACAAACATTCTACAGATAGTAGCAGATTATTCTCCCCTCAAGCCAAATACAGTCTCTCTACACATTCATCTATGAAATTTCTATTTTATAAAGCAGGGTCCTTTTGGCCAAACATGAAGACAACAAGAGTTTTGGGTGACCCTACATAACTCAGACACAAATCCTGAGGAGCTGTCTGTAACCACGATCAAAAGCACTCTCCTGCTACATCATTATTCTGGATGCAATTATTGCCTTTTCAACACATGTTTTATGACAATGCCCAGGCACAGAGTTCTCTAAGGCCCAGAGACCTCAGAACAGCAGTATAAACATTCTTCTGTTTATTACGCGAGAGGCTGGTGGAAACCCATGTGCAGGGCTGGCTGGCTGGCAGCAACGCGTGACTTGAATCTGAAATTCTGGCTCCCTCATACTAATGTTATTTCTCAAGAAAAGTTTCCTACAGACCTGGTACAAATTTAGTTTCAAAGGAAAATAGTTTCTAGGACAATTCTGCCTTGAGGTACAGTGAATTTGGCTGGGGAAACCTCATTTAAAAGTCTTTGTGCCAGCTTTGTTTGTAAGTATCTAAAATAACTGCCAGAATTAGACTCTACACTGTGACTGGATGAAAGGAAATCGGGTTCTTCCTATTCTCCCAATGCCATAAACCACAAATAGTGGCTTCTCAAAGCCACCAGTTTGACTACAGGTTATAAAAAGATTGAGAACTGCTACACTGCTATCCAGATACAAGCATTAGCAAGCTTCTTTATATAATAAAGCCACAAATATTCAAGACAAATTAACAATTCTATCTAGAAGATTAAACAGGACAAGCTAGCTCACATATATCTGCGCATACAGACGACAAAGCTCCCACATCAAGCTCAGCTATTCTTGTCTGCAATCACTGAATTCCAGCAAAACCTGTTTAAGCAAAGGCAGATGTTTCAAGCCTTCTCTGTCCCCTCCTGTACCTCCGACCCCAATAAAATTAGGCTATCAAAAGTAGGAAGGCCACCTTCTCTCACATACTAAGTACAGCAATCCTGTAACACTTGATTTTGTTTCCATGACACTTCAAGTTCTAGCATTAAAAAACTTGTTTATTAATAATAAAAATGCTAAAAGTATGTATGCCAATATAAATTTTAAAAAGAAAGTTTCAAAGACAACAGCAGTGAGAACACAGGATTCTAGTTCACTGTCACAGACCCTTTCTTTAGGAAGTTTGAGATTTATTTTTTCCTCTTCTAAAATGTGAACAAGTCAAAAAATGGACTAACTTTCCTACACCCATACTGTCTTCATTTCACAAGTTACTTTATATATGGTATGTTCTTCCTAGGTAGACACATATAAACAACAGGCTATAGGCAGAAGACTGCCAAGTTCATAAAATGATATACAATATATATATATATATATATGATACAGTGCTAGTTCATGAAACCTACAAGGTAGGAAAGTGCAACTGGACTTCTAGGTTGAGCTTCCACACCTTTCATCCACTGTTTTCATTAACTATTCTTCATATGTAAACTTTATAATCCATTTCAAATTCCTTATTTTCATATGACAAGAAGCATTCTACTTAGATTTAGAACCATTAACAACATACCTGTGAATTATTTCTTTGCTCAGGTTGTCTTCCACCTCTAGAAAATGTCTGAGTCTTTTCAATCCAAGGTTTTTTTTGAGTTGCCTGGGAACTTACATTACTCCAACTTACACCAGCTGAAAAAGAAGTGGCATCTATGAAAAAAAGAATTAATACCACAGAACACCACCAGAGCCAGGCACACAATTTTGATACAAATAAAATTCTCTGAGGAATTCTAATTCTCCTCTGCCAACATTTACTTCTGTAGCTATTTTCAGATGCTGGCAGAATTGCCTTTAGGAAATAGTCAGATGACAGTCAAATTGCCAACAACTGACCAGCAGGAAGCAGTCAGACAAAAGAAACCTCAGGTTCACTCTTTGGCCCTGTTACTACCCAGGTATGAACTGCTGTCCAACAGGGTAAGGAAGCTTGAGGATAAAATGCAACAGAAGCACAGCTTTGTCTGAACGCTTCCATTGGAGTCTCTGCCTTTTTTGATCCTTTAAAAAAAGGCTGCTGTTGATAAATCGTTAGCGATAGCTACTTATACACTTGTTCATGCAAAAATAACAGTGGTCTTGGTGAAGGTGGTTGGAAACCAAAGATGTATCTTCAGCAGTACCTGATCAGTTAAGAGCAGCATGCTGGAAGTAGAGCGAAAGATGGTCCTAGCAAAACGTAAAGCAAAAATACAAAAGTGACCCAGCCAAATTTTAAACAGCTCACCAGCTAAGACAATGCTTACTTGTATTTACTGATGGTTCTGCAACCTGAAAAGGAAGAAACAAATTTTTTTTAGTACTTTTGATTAGCCTGTGGGACACAAGTACAATTAAAGTTATTCAGTTATTATATTTACATACATTCACTGCACAAGAATCCGTGTTCCTTGCGGTCATGGCCGCAGCCTGGTTATTGCCATGCTTGGGACTACAATAGCCACTGTCGCTGTCAATGTCTGCTTCACTTGCGCCCTGCTCGCTAGAGGACTCCGCGGCAGGGTGAGAAGCTCTTCTGCGCCTGCCTTTTGATTTCCAAAGCATTGTAGAGGCGCTCTCAGAAAGTGACTTATTAGCTATATCGGAAGGGAAGTCTGCGAGAAAAAAAAGAGGTATTACTTGTGCAGGAATTAAGAGACCTGGAAAACCTACGTGTTGTAAAAACAAATGGAAAAAGCCAAAGTCTTTGCACACGACAACAATTTCTTTTTTAATAAAATTAAAAGCAGCATGGAGTTCAAACAAACTACGACAAGGTCCAGCTATTAACAATAATGAACTCCTTTCCTGAAAAGCCTGTTTTTTCCAGTGGCAAAGTCTCCACAGGAGTACCACGTCACTGCAACGTTATAACGTGACATACCGAGTGGGTCTCTGCACCTTCTGTCCATATTTTTTTTGATCTGCAAAGACTTCTCTTAAAAGCCACATCTCAACCAGGTTCACCTTCTTTCAGGAAAGATGCGGCTGACAGGGAGTTCTAGTTATTTCATACGCCCAGAACACAGGAGAAGGAATTACCTGTTTGCTGGGATGCATCAACCAACAGAACAATCTTTGCTCTGTTCTCAGGACCTGATGAACTAGTCTCCTTCTGAGTGGCGACATTTTTCACTGGGGGACGTTTATTTTTTATGTGCGTCTGTAACTGTTGTTGCTGTTTCAAAAGATGAGCCACACAAACACATAAGTCATATGATTTCACTTCATAGCTGTAAGCAAAACACAAGTTCTGAAGCTCTCAACAGAAGCCATATGCTTAAAGACAAAAGATTAAAGAAAACAGTAATAAAAATATCTGATTTATTAACCTCTTGGCAGTATTTTCTGCGTGAACTGTTAAAGAAATGTATTGGGTTTACATGGCAAGGTCTTGGTAGCATGGGGGCTTATAGGGTTGGCTTCTGTGAGAAGCTGCCAGAAGCCTCCTCTGTGTCTGAGAGGGCCAAGGCCAGCCAGCTCCAAGACAGACCCACTGCTGGCCAAGGCCATCAGCAGCAGTCATAACACCTCTGTGATAACACGTTTGAGAAGGGAGGGGAAAATAAGGGAGAGAATATTTTGCAGAAACAGAGATAATGAGCAAGATATGAGAGAGAGAACTCTGCAAACCCCAAGGTCAGTGGAGGAGGGGGAGAAGGTACTCCAGGCCTCGGAGCAGAGGTTCCCCAGCAGCCTGTGGTGCAGCCCATGGTGAGGCCAGCTGTGCCCTGCAGCCATGGGGGTCACAGGGGAGCAGAGACCCGCCTGCAGCCTGAGGAGGACCCCACATTGGAGCAGGAGGATGCCTGAGGGAGGCTGTGACTCCATGGGCAGCCAGCACTGGAGCAGGCTCCTGGCAGGAGCTGTGGCCCCATGGAGAGAAGAGCCCAGGTTCAAGCGGGACTTGTGACCCCAGGGGGCCCAGGCTGGAGCAGGCTGCTCCTGAAGGACTGCACCCTGTGGAGGGACCCACACTGGAGCAGTTTGTGAGGAACTGCCTTCCATGGGAAAGACCCCACGCTAGAGCAGGGGCAAAGTGTGAGAAGCCCTCCCCCTGAGCAGCAGAGAATGTGTGATGGACTGACCACAAGCCCCATTCTTTGTCTCCCTGTGCCACTCAGGGGAAGGGGAGGTAAATAAAAGTGAGTGTGATTGAGCCAGGGAGGAAGGGAAGGGTGGGGGGAAGGTGTTTTAAGATTTTATTTTAGTTATTTGAGTCTGTTTTGCCTGTGACTATAAATGGTGATCTTTCCGTGTCCTTATCTCAAGGTGCCAGTGATGGACTGACCACAAGCCCCATTCTTTGTCTCCCTGTGCCACTCAGGGGAAGGGGAGGTAAATAAAAGTGAGTGTGATTGAGCCAGGGAGGAAGGGAAGGGTGGGGGGAAGGTGTTTTAAGATTTTATTTTAGTTATTTGAGTCTGTTTTGCCTGTGACTATAAATGGTGATCTTTCCGTGTCCTTATCTCAAGGTGCCAGCCTTTAATCGTATTTTCTCTCCCCTGCCCAGCTGAGGAGGAAAGTGCTAGAGCAGCTTGGTGGGCACCTGCCCTCCAGCCAAGGTCAACCCACCAGAAGAAAGTATGGGTATACTTCCTTTGCTCTCTACTGAAGTCATTCCGAGCTCAAACCAAACTAGCAGAGAGGCAGTGGGAGTTTCCCATGTTATACCCACAGGCTTTATTAACTCACCAAGTATTTTACTACAAAATATCTCTGTACAGTTTTGCTACTCTCAATAACACCTTTTCTGCCCACCCTCCCCTTCCACTGATACTACTGATATACCCGTTCTCCCTCAAATGAGATGCATGCTTCCTGTGAAAAGGAATTTTCTTTATGCAGACCTACTTATTCTGTTCAAAAGCAGACTTACTTTTTGTATGACTGGCCCCCTGGTAGTGCTTCTGCTCCGCTGACTGGATAATGGAAAGACCTGGCCAGACGGGTTGGGCCGCTCAGTGCATTCTGTAGTAACTGCATTCACAGCACTTGCTGTTTTGAAGGGAAAGGATGATAGAAACCCATGACCTGAGCACATGGTGCTGGCATCAGCTGATAATAGGTGTACTCTGTAGAAACAGGCGGTTGCGCGGATATTATAGGATAAGCAAGGTATGGTCCTGCAGGATTTGGGTTGGGTTGCTGCCATCTGATGTCACTGTTGTATAACGGAAACTGTCTGTAAAAATCAAAAGGAAAGAAGGGAAAGGATGATAGAAACCCATGACCTGAGCACATGGTGCTGGCATCAGCTGATAATAGGTGTACTCTGTAGAAACAGGCGGTTGCGCGGATATTATAGGATAAGCAAGGTATGGTCCTGCAGGATTTGGGTTGGGTTGCTGCCATCTGATGTCACTGTTGTATAACGGAAACTGTCTGTAAAAATCAAAAGGAAAGACAACTGCTCAGTACGTTTTTCTCCTCTCACAGAAATTCAGACCTCTACCACGCCCTTAAAAAAATAAACCACCAACCACATAACCACAACTAACTTATTTCATGACCCCCTAGCTTTTAACAACTGACCTTATTTATTAGAACTACTTACAGATACCAATTAAATGATTCACAAGCTCAAACTACATTCAAGTGCAAAATAAGTATCTCTCTATTTCTAAGTTTAATATTAGAAATTTAATAAGCTTATACAAATGCCAAGATCAACAATGCAGGCATTTCCTTTGACAAGTACTTTGAACTCATTACAAATTCACTGTCAGAAAACATTTATGACCTAAGTAGATATCTTAACTCACACAAGGCAAGCTAGTAAACACACGGAACAGTGACATTCATCAGCTAACCCAGGGCCAAGTATTTCAGGATATTAAGTTGCCAACTCACCCTTGTTCACAATTCCTATGAAAACGCAGGCCTTGGGAAGCACACTTGAAAACAGGCATTTATGACCTTACTACTAAACCCAAGTATAGAGGCTTCTTCCTGTGTTTATTTGTGATACAGCATACTACAGAAAGACCCCCTTGGAAACTATGAACCCAATTCTTTCTCTTCAAACCCCCAAGAGACCAGGCCATCATCTACACGGAAAATGCAGAGGCCCAAACATTAAAGAAAGAAAAGAAAAAGTAAAGATTCAGGATAGTTTTACTGATCTGTAGCAGGCAGTTGCTAAAGGATTATTGTTGTTCTTACCTACTCAAGCGCAGCAGCGCTTGTCCTAAGCAAATGTTGGGTACATTTTTCAAAACCAAACTGCAATTTATGCCTTCAGTACAAAACATGCAACATGGAAGTTGTGCATTCAGCAAACAATACATCTGGGCTAGAATAAACAGTTCCTAAACTCAGCGTAGGGTAACTAGTTATGCAAAGAGAACTGGATACAGCCATGTGCAATAAAAGCATTAGCTGCGTGCTGTTTCACCATGACAGGATCCAAGTTGGACACCTGGACCCTTGCTTTGGCATCAGAGGTTCAGAAACAGACCTCTTGACTGCCCCAGAAGGTGCAAGAGCACAGCAGGTGACTTTGAGGGATTTGTCCCAGACCCCTGTAGCCAGGGAAAGAAAAGTGATAAAGTATATAAACAGAGAAAAGCAGCAAAAAAAAAAAAAAGACAACTGGGGACAGAGAAGCTTCATCCTCACCCAGGAAGCGTCAGAAGATGAAATAGGGTGAACAAAACAAATATAAAGCCAACAGTCACTCACTCTTCTCAAGCCTACCAGAAGGTTAAACGTGTGTAAAACTAGACCATCTTCCATGAAAATCACAACCAAATATTACCTATTGGATTGGTTTTCCTGTACAAATGGATAGCAAGTGATCAGGTAGCTAGGGATAGGAGTTGGTTCCATGCCATTAATTCCTCCGCTGTCATTAGGAAGCGCCATTGGGATCATTAGTGTTTCTGGACCCTTCTTCTGAGGAATAAACGGTTCTACTTCAGCTGACAGCTTGACATTCTGAAGAGAAAAGAAACAATACCTTTGTTAAATAAAATACATACACAAAAAGCGTTTGGCAACGCTTAGGTTCATGAAATCGTAAGGCAATTATCACAAATAGCAGGCAAACGGATGACAAAAGTACCGGATTTCTGCAGTAAAGGGAAAGAAGGCAGCAAACAGGTGGCAAGTGCTTGTTTCATCCTTCCAATCAACATGGGCTGCACCACAGATCACCAACTTCTGGCATTTGTATGAACCTTCACATTTGCAAAGTGCGATACAAACACTAATTAATTTAAGAGGGACTGAAGTGCAGATTTTGCAGAGGATACACCAGTCGGGGCACAGAAAGAAATCGAGTTG
>NW_010227766.1:0-9028 GCF_000690775.1 Eurypyga helias | reverse complement strand
TGTAGGCTTTCGGAAGCCTTCCAACATATGGAAGACGTCGTAATGCCTGGTCTGCTCCTCAAAATTGACCACGTTCCCAGGCAATTATAAAAAAGATTTTTCAGCAGTAAACCATAGGTTTACTGCTAAAATAGATGGCGTATCACAGAAGAACCCCCCTACATACATTCCATCTGCACAATGTTAACATATTTTAAAGTGTTAAAAATATGATTAAAGTTTGCCACGAAGAAGAAATTAAAGACTGCTTATCTCTAAGTTTTGAACTGTGCTTTCAAAGAAGAATATCCCCCTTGATCCTGAAGGTATCTTCAACAGTTTATAAGACATTTGTAAACTGGATCTTATACTTAAACAATGAAAAATGCTCTATTGAATGAGACAACTGCAGACCCAAAGTACCCTTAAACTCTGTATCCCATTATAAGTTACGTTCAGCTGCAAACCATCTTTTTGTACAAAGATTTCAGCTTAATTATACTTGTCTCACATTAACAGCTCACAGAATACCAGTTTCTGAGAAGCAAAGGGCTCCAGAACCTTTTCCTGCCACTTGTCTAAGAAACAATTCCAGAGTAAGCTTTTACAAGTACATGCTCTTATTCTACAAAGAGGAGAGCCTGAAGGTTTGGTGTGCTGAGGACAGTCTTCTATCCTGTACAACATCCACATCAGCAGAACCAATAAGCAACGGGAGCTCTGGAAATATCACGGCAAGCAGTCCCATGCCTACCACACGCTCCTCCATCTGTGTCCTTGCCCTGTGTCAAACCCGTAACCCATCCAGAGGAATTCCAGCCTTACTGTCCAACAGCTGAAACTACAAACTCATTAAAAAGCACACAACATTTATTTTTTAAATTAAAACATGGGATCAGATCCCATATTTGTTTAGCAGCATGGAGGTTGAAAAGCTGAGAGGGGCAAGCCCCAGAATGTTTTGAAAATGCAGGTGTTCCAATCAGTAAGAAAAGCTACTTCTACTTGATGAACAGTTGCTTTAATGTATCAGACTAAACTAGAAAAATTCCTAGCTCAAACGCTGGTTTGAGCAACAGTAAGGTCAAGACCCACTCATGCAAAGTACTTTATCTTTGTTTAGTTAGTCTGACACACTTACATACAAGAAAGTTTAATTACTGAGCAAAAGGTAGAATCATCATCAAGTTAATTACCAAGACCATAAGTTACACTGTAATTCACCAAGCAAGTTGAAAACCAACTGGCATTTAAGTACTTTGCTGTCATGTACTCTTAGAAAGGAGAGAAACACAGTTGAGACTAAAGGCTTCCCAACCTACATGAAAGTACTATATTCACTATTAAATCATCGTACCTGCCAGTGACTGACGCAATGTATTTTTATAATATAGAAGAACTTTCAATACTTATTACTTATAATTGCAATATTAGCATTCCCAGCCAATTTCCAAAGTTAAGCCAAAATTTTTGCTGAATGCCTTCTTCCCAACCCCAACTATGCCACGCAAACTGAGCGGCTCCGAAGGCAGTTGTGCTGCAAGAGCTACGCAGATGACTTGTACAAGGGGAAAATCACACTTTGCCTATAACACTTTTTGTAGGAAAAGTGTCTGCCTCTATTTTTATCCTTCCATTTTCAGATTTGCTAATTCATACTTCTTTCATGAGATTTCATGCAGTTTTAGCTCAATTTTCACCCGTAGCCATTTCCTGTAAACATCAGTTCACCGAATAATGTCAGTTTAAACAACACTTACTTCTTCCAAATACTCTGCACCTAACTACAAATGAACTTTATAAACACAGGAGGAAGCTGTTGAGGTGAAACACTCTCTAGGATAGGATAGGAGACCCTTGTCTGCAGGATGTCTGCAAGTTTTGACTTGAGATCAAAGTTACATCCTTAACAACTTTGATGGTAAGACATGCTGCAAACCACAGTGACCAAGGCCAAAGATTGTTTGTAAGTGAACTGCGAATTCAAAAAAAATTATACAAGGGGATAAAAGGAAAAATTATGAAGTGCAGAGTCTATGATTATCTTTAACCACCTCTTGAGAAGTTTCTCTGTCTTTGAACTTGACAAAGCATGCTGGGAAAGCAGAAGTGTCCCTTCCACGAGCCTCTGCTTTGTGATGCTTATTCAGAAAGAAGAGACATTCACAGATAAAACCATGGCATAAGAGATGTGAAATTTTAGCAGCCATCAAAAAAAAGGAATTCAGGACATCTAAAAAAAAAATAAACGAAAGGCTAGAAGTGGAATTAGAGTGGCAGGTGGAAAGAATTATGCCTTGGCAGGTGACAAGATACACTACCCCTGTCAAAAAAGTGGTTATGAATGACTGTTGTGAAAGTGCTTGCGGCTGTAAGCACCACTACACAAGCATCACTACTTGCTGTGCAATAAGGTCTGCCTTACTATCACCTTATTACCCATTAAATTGCTCATTAGGTAGCAGGCAGACATTCCTTCCGTTCGGGTTAACTTCTTCGATTCCTCAAGCTCCACTCAGATGAAAAGCACGGAGCAGCGGCAGCACGGACCTTGAGCAACACAAGTCCAACACCCTGCTCTATCCAGAGCTTCCTCGTCCCACCTCAGACCCATCCCGGCTGCCGGGTGACTCACTTGCCTCCTCTGCCAAACTCCGAAGCACTCTACTCAACGCAGCACCACCGGGATAAACACCCTTTATTTAAACAAAAAAAAAAGAGCCGTCACGTGCCTATGCACAGTGCTCACGTAAGCAAGGCTGGAAATAGCATCACTCAAATCCCTCCCCGAAAACTAAGCGGGTTTGTTCATGCTACTTCAAGACTGCCAGGCAAAAATGCTTGTGTAAGAACAGAGTTGTGGGCTGGCCTACAAGGCTCCATGGCATGCACGTCAGATGAACACACCAAGGCCGTCTCATCCATAGCACATTCGACAGTAAAACCTGGATGAGCGCTTTAAAAATAGTGTATTCTTAACCAGGCGCTGAAAACTTTCCAACAACTACTCTTAAGCCCCTGGTCACTATCTCCCAGCAACATGCCAAGGGAACTTCAGCCAAGATATGAACCATAAACCACCCTCAGACTAGCTCAGAAAACAGTCAAAACATTTGTGATCCGTGCTGGAACAGGATTCCCTATTTCAAAGGTCCTTCCTGTCTGGCTGACCGCTCTTACCCTGTATTATGTTGAGAGATGGACGTGGATACAGAAAAGTCATTCCTTAATGGTGAGTCACTTGCAGAATGACCTCATTATCAAGACTTTTGTGATGCTGTATTATATCAACATTCACTAGTAGTATTATGAGGGAACAGTCACATCAAGTGTTAAACACCAGGAGGCAGAACTGATCAAAGCAGGAGCCAAATGACTCCGTAGCAAAACATCCCATGTCAGTTTGCAAGGGTAATCCCTACCTTACTTTGCCTTCCAAGTGTTTTGGATAGAATTTATTTAAATTTTCCCAGTAAAAATAGGATTATATATCTTTTAGTGGTGTTGGTTTTTTTGTTTTGTTTGGGTTTTGGTGGGGGTTTTTTTAATTTACTTAAAAAAAACCCCATCACGTAATTTGACAAGTTTAGGAAAGTTTCATTTGGATTACCCTGCTTGATTTTGCTAGGTTCAAGCAACTCTGATGCCCAAACTAGAAGGGCAACTTCAACCTTTCCTTCCCTGTTGCCCAGGCAGGTAATAATTAACTACTGCTATGGCAGAGCCATTGGGTGGTATGTTTAATTACCATTTTCTGTACAGCTCATAAAATATTTAGCTTGCCTATAGTGGTAAAATAAAAATATAGCATATCCTGTCCTCATAAACACATACGGGTGTCTCTGAAACTTAATTTCTCCTTTTTGCCTACAGATCTTTGACAGTGTCTGTTATTTAAAGACATCAGAACTGCATCACACAAACCCTTTCCATGCATTATGCCTTTAACAGTTTTCTTGTGCTATTTCATCTGTACCTACAGGTTGGTTTGGTCTGTGGAGTGGTTTTCTTAAGGCTTCCAAGAAACTCGTTTCAGCAAAAAGAAGAGTTACAGGTGAACCTGTTCCTAAATTTTGCATTTTGTTCTGTAGGCACTCTACATCTACCTGCTAACTCACCAGAATAGCAACTGAGAACTTAAAAAACCTTCATATAGGTGTTTCAAAATCATTCTGCAAGCGTAATACAAGCACAACTGATACATTTCATCAAATGACGACGCCCCATTTCCACTTCGGGGTGGAACACAAAGTGTATTGCCAACTAAACAAAATTAAATTCAACATATTGCTTCCTTACAGTGTTGTTTTCCAGCCCCTCTAAAACACTTAAAAGCTCCTTTTCACATAGGATGTGACTTCAGATGAAGGCAGCAAAACTGATTAATCCTAAAGCAAAGAGGGGAAACAATTGCACTAAGTCAGGTCAGACTGCTAACCAAACCAAAATACCGACAGAAATAACCCTCCAACGCGATTATTGTGACATTTTGGTACGTTACACAGCTGGCTAGTGGTTTCATTTGACACACGACAGAAACAAAACAGTGATGTCAAGTCATTTGCCCAAAGTTACCTATGCAGATTTCTTTAGGGCTATGGTTTTCTTGGCTAGGAGGGTTAGTGAAGACAGACAGCAAAGTAACTCCTCTTTTTAATAAATGGCATTTTAGGTCTCCTGGCTCCTTAATATGTTGTCAGAACAACAAAAATGATGTTCCATTAATAGTGTAAAGAGAAAGTGAAAGAAAAGAATAACCCATTTAGCAGTAAAGCTGCTGCTAATTTCTCATTGCTCTGGACAAGCAAAAACCACAAACCTCTGAGACGACTTCTTTCGTTTCACAGGTTGTCTCTGCTTCTTTGGCCAGATAGAGAAATAATAATGCCAAAGAAAAGAGCTTTTTGGTGGGTTTGTTTTTTTAAATGCCACGTTGACGTGCTTGAGACTCAGTGGAAAAAGCAAACAATGACAACCGAAGTAAACTCCAGAATAAGGGATGAAATCCTTTTTTAAATAGCATTTTGTTTCAGAAACAAGTTGTAAATGCATAAATCAAAGTGCACGTCAGTGTGTATGAACGCAATTCCTCAAAGACTTCATCCACATAGTACCAAGGGAGTGACAAGTGCAGATGAACAGGGCACTTACAATCCTAATTTATGCTCTTAGTTGCTCTCACTGTATTGAGATTTATTCTAGCCTGCATCAACAAAAAAATTAGCACTTCTCCACTGACATCACTGTCAGAGGCTAAATAGTTAATATAAAGCAATATATAGTTTTGAGCAGACAATCTAAGGGCAAATATTGCAAGACCACTTTTTATTTTGGAGAACAACTTTTTCATGTTTATTCAACCTTTCACATTAAAAAGCTAAACAAAGCTTTATTGAAATTGACCTTTGATAACCAAACTCCATTCTAAATATAAACATACGTCATGCTGAAATATCAGATTTTCAATCAGTTGCCTATTAATGGGAGCACACCCCTTCAACAGAGACCAAGATTTGTACAGAAGTCTCTTTTCTAGATAGCCCTAGTTTTAGTTTAAAAAGTGTTTTGCACTACTCATTACATATTTCAGCCCAACAATTGCAAGTCTTTCAAGAGAGCATATATACTGAAGCGAGCCTTTGTTCCCTATATAAAAGCTGCTGTGGTCATCAACAGCTGCAAAGACAGAAGATGACACAAGCAGGAACAGACTGGTAAACTCTGTCCTATAGTTATACCACTGTACATTTAATCTTAGAAAAGTTTTTGTCCATTGTGGCTTGATGTCATTCAGCATTTTCCATTAAATAGGATCTCTGTCAGCTTGCTCACTTAGAAGAGAACGCTCGGATATCAATCTTACCATGTGCAGGGTGAGAAAATAGACACAGATGCCACATTTCAGAGGGCTGGAATAAAATCAGCTGGTTTACCATCTCCAAGTCTGGAAACAAGAAGTCTCATCACAAATATAAGACAAAGACATAGCTCAAAAGCTTTCTTTTTAGAAAAAGAAATCTTGCTTCCAAATTCTGGATTTTGTAAATAAAAAGTCATTTTAGTGGTAGGACAGGTCACATTTCACCTATTTTAAGAAAAACTTCACAAATATGGAAGTTATTGTTGCTATAATTAGTTGCTTCTAAGTGGCAGATACTTCAGGAATGGTAAACATGCAGTCCAACTGGAGCAGCAGGCCATTTAACAAGGCACAAAACATAATCCTCCCTATTTAGATTAAGCAGAACAATTTCATGGCAACACTTAAAGTAAATACACTATGAAGTTAGTCTTTCCCTTTTCCCCTCAGCTCTTCCCTTTCACAGAAGAAAGTGCCATGCTCAGAATGTAACAAAGCTAAATGGTTACATTTTTACGTATTTGTAGAAATTAGCAAGTGGCACAACTTAAATTGGCAGGTTTAATCCCAAAACTAGAATATTCTAGAAAAGGGGGGGATAAAATCTAATATTTACAGTTACAAAGCTTGTCCAAAGATTAAAAAAGCTACCAACAGGATCCTCTTTACCTACCTAGTTTACAGCATTTAACAGTACAAACTTCTGAACTCACCCTGTTGATGTGAAGTAGGAATATTTTGGTGCTTTGTAACCCAAGTATTAACACAAACCTTCCATGTAAATCAGCTTCCTCGTCCCCAAACACAAGTAAACAATGAATAAATCTGTGATCAAAAAGTTAAGATGGTCGTATGCCCTATCAGTAATATTTAAATTTGCTGGAGAACATATCCTATAATAAGGTAATTGAAAACTCTCACAAAACCCAAATTCCCCTGGACTTCCTAGGCTCAGAAGAACGTAACATGTAAAACATACAGCCCAGGAAAACTGACTTTTTCCAGTTTGCCATGGTTGAAAATTCTGTCACGGGTTAGAAACGCTTGAAGGCAATCAGACAGGATACAGAGCACCGAACGCTGATCTAGATCTACTTCTATGGCAAGCGTATTATCAAGCCAACTGTTGAACAGCCCGAAATAGTAGAGGCAAGCAGAACAGGCTGTCTTTAAGCAATACTAACACAAAACACAGATCATCAATTTTGCAACCTCACCTGATTTCTCAATGGCAGTAATGGAACCAAATGTCTTCATCACAGGGCAAGACAAGCGTATAACACTTTGAAAAGTCAAAGCACAGCAGTACCTTTGAGAGGGGAAGGTGTTTCTCTTTAGTTTTCTACCAAAATCAGCTTCAACAGAAAGAGTGCCTGAGGTCACGTGGCCGAGTTTTGCCTCTGGTAGGAAAATAACCTACACTTCGCTGCTGAAACCCATGCAGCTTTTAACGGGAACAGAGTCAGTTCTGGCGCTGACAGAAGTGAACTTCCACACCCACTACAAAAATCACAACGCGGAAAATCATAAAATACTAGTTTTTAAATGGCTCTGTTAAGTCGTCTTCTACGTCAGCTGCCAAAATATCACTGAGCATATTACAAGCAGCAAAGCCATACTATAGCACAATATTCCTACTCCCTCACAGTCTAACTCCATAGCAGTTAACTCCTACCAGCGTGGCCAGTTACCATACTTTGTCAAAGAGAGAATTCCAAGGGAAGGGGGAGAAAAGGTTCGGTACTGTTAACGCACACCCGCCTGCTCCGATGTTGATCTGTCAGATGCCGTGCAATCCAGGGGCAGAGAGGAACCCTAACCTGATGCAACCTTACCAAACACGCTGGCAAGGGAGTTTATACTCCATTCTCACGGCACAAAAGGTTCAAACCCAAAGCATTTAGGGAGCAACACATCAAGATGCTACTGTATAATGACAGGACAAAGGCAACAAGATAATTGAATCGCTTGAGAAGCTCATCAGGTATTAATTATTTGTCTGCCTTGAAGCCTTACTGGCGGATAAGGAACCAACAGGACTAGATACGCTGCAAACAGAGTAAACAAGAAGATGGTTCCTGCTTCAAAGAGCTTAACTGCACCTCCAAGTTGAAATGTCGCACCTGGTTAAGATTCAGCACTTCATGCTGTGAATAACACGGTGATTCCCATCTTTCATAAGCTATTTCCAACAAATACAGAGCAAGGAGTTTGACAGGGGCACGTGTGTGAGCCTCCAGTAACAAAGAGCTCAAGCAATAAGGAATAAATATTTCACAAGCGTACTGCAGTACTAGTTACAGATGATCCAAAGGGGGGGAGGCACCCACAACAGACCCCAAGAAAACAAGAAGTACGACAGAGCAGACTAACATAAACTGTACAGAATCAGATCAGCTTTTCTACACAAAGGCCACCAAGAAAGCATTAAAAAAGTGAATTTAAAGTCTTTATCACACCAGAAAACCTGGGAAGAAAGACACAGTGGGAACCACACTGTAATAAGATACACAAGCTTCCTTAGACGTACAAAATGAAAAGCAATATATCTTTACAGAGCTCAGTACTATTCCGTAGCTACTCTGCTACAAAAGAGTGTGTCATTTTATTGATTAACCCTACTACTAGAACCCCTGGAGATGCCAAAGCTTAAAACTACTAAAAAACCCCAGTGATTCATGATTTTTCAACGCATTCTACTAAAGCAGAAGCTTAAAAGCACGGCCAGGTTGCTATGGACGATAACATTCATTTCAGAGGTGTCTTTCAGAACTACCTCCTGATGACAAAACACTTCATTACACATATGTAACACATCATATGAACACCTAAGTCCCAGCTTAAGCTTCTTCATGCCTACACTTTGAAGGGTCTTAAGAACAACTCAAACTGATTATCTCGACAAAGCCAAGTCAAACACTGAAGACAAAAAAAAAAAGCAACTCGCAGAATTAGTGAGAAAACCCAACTCCTTCCCACCCAGCTCAGACCATCAGCTGCCTCCCAACACTGAAAACTTCAACCTGAACCTGATGTTTACAGCGTTTCAACAAGAAGGACACGTCCCTCGTGCTGCAAAGTTCTCAAGAAGCCTGTGAAAGCCTTTTCCAGTGAGCCGTCAGGTCTAAATGTCAGTAAATGCAATTATTCTACAAGCTTGAAACGGAGGCAGCCGGGGCAGGAGGCAGC
>NW_010227765.1:0-19996 GCF_000690775.1 Eurypyga helias | reverse complement strand
CCCTAAAACCCCTCAGTTCCAACCTTACTCGCCCAAAACATTTACTTGTACTGACATGGGTGGAAGTGGAGCATGCCGTGTTTGTGCCCACCACCCTATTTAAGCCAGGTTTAAGATAGGTACCTTATCTGTCTGTTTAGGGCCAAGAGAAAGAGGTTTTTCAAGGGCATTATGCATCTTGTTTAGTTGGGTGCCTTGAACCAGCCTTATGACGTACCTGTCCCTCCATTCCCAAGGGTGAGGGTGGGAACCATCCTTTTCCAAGTTGGTGGTGCACCAAGGGAGCAGGCATACCTGCCTGGCTTGCGACGTGTCGGCAAGGAGCCACAGCGGGACGGTGACGGTCAGCGCCCAAGCTGCTCCTGAGGCTTTCACCAGAAAAGGTCAGGTTGCAAAGGTTGGATGTTGCTTTGTTTTTGTTCATAATTATTCATTTGTGCCTTTCTGTTTGCTTCGCATTCTGCAAACCCCTTATTTCTTCAGTAATACTCTTATACTGAAAGACTTACTTTGAAATAGACTAAATAGATGGACTTACATTGTAAGACCTATATTGAAAATAATCTTATCTTCTTTCACTGGCACTATCCTTGTCTTAAAGGTCTGGATTTTTTGCTTCGAGTTCATGGCCCCTAAGTTATGTTCATGGTGGTTCCTTCTCAGTTCTTGTGTCTTAGACAGCATTTCTCTGTGCAGAAAATAGACGTGTATCTGGCATATATTTTGACAGACAAGAATATGTGTAAGTGATAATACAGACTCATTTACAGATGGCTTTATGAAACAAGAAATTACAGTCTTTGTTATTTTTGCTTCCATTTTCCATGGCCATTTACCGTCTGCTTCTCTAGCAATGCAGTCTCTGACAGATAGATAGGAACTGGGAGTGCATCATGCCTTTTATTTTGCACTAAATGGGGTTTTTTGCACTTTACAATGCACATGTCCCTTCCTTGACTAACTCTCTTGATGGCCCAGGGTTTGAGGTGCTGTCTTGTGTATTGTTTGTGCAAATAACTTCTTCCCATCCCTTACTTATAGATGGAGTGGTTTGGTTTTTCCTTGTAGCAGCTGTGATTGTTGGATTTAATATCTATTTGATTCTGGTATATTCGCTAGTATCTCTTCCCTGGTTTCAAGAAGATAAACTGGGATGAGTCATAGAGCACTTATTCCCAGAGATAGCTTCAGCAATTGAAAAGGGACCATGAATACTTCAGGCAAAAGTACTAGATATGAGGCATAGATGGTATGAAGGTCACTGGGTTTTGTTATTTTTTCCCCCTCCCTAAGTAGATGAAGTTCTCTTCAAACAGACTGCAGAAATACCAATTAGTGTGCTTCATTCTGAAATGTAATCAAATTTAAAATGTAAAAAATCCCTTTCGGCTACAATATAAACAGGCCCCGAATTATGAAAGGCATATGTTCCTCTCCATCTTTCTTCCCTCCACCCATGTAGATAATTGTCCTTCTTGAATGATTTCTTCATTGTAAAAATCTTTGTGACGTTCTGCTCCTGGTTTGCTCAAAGCGATGCCGTTATCTGGTGCATTAGGTTCGTGCTGCTGGATTCTCCCAGGATAATATACAATACACTTACGCTGATTACTTGCTATTTCGTGTGTCGTCTGTGTTTTGGAATATCTCAAAGCTTGTCAGTCTTCCGCTGGGGATTACATCATTTTGGGGGTCTCAACCGTTCTGAAACAAAAGCATACTTCAGTGGTAAAATATGTATGCCCGGACAGCTGGCGGTCTGTCAAGGCTCCAAATGTGACACAGAGTTAGTCTCACAGAAATGTATTTTCTTCTATTCATAGTAACTAAACAATTATTTCCATGCCTTCCTTTCTTTTTTTTTTTCCCCTTAATGTAGGGTTTTCTTTACAGATGTTTATTTTTTTTTTTTTTCCCCAGCCACTGCAGGATTTATTCTGGGGTGGTGATTTTGGTTTTTGTGTGGTCTTCAAATGTTTTGGCAGTGGTCAATTCAAATTAATAATTGTTTCTTTAATGGTAAGCTTCATGTTGTTTGAAACGTGCAAGTCTCCTTGCTATTAGCTTGCCTTTTTCCGGGGAGAGAAACAGGGAGAAAGTTACTTGCACCTGCTAAGCAACCTTGTCCTAGATTGAATTATAACGGCAAATAGGTATCAAAAACCGTACACCCCATCACATAAGTACCATTTACGTTGTAAAGGCTTCATAGGGGTTGAATTGAAAGACATCTTGTTGCTCTAGGTTGAATATCATCCCAATATCCGCTATATAAAACGGCTTCAGAGCTGTCATGAGAAGATGCTAGAAAAAACAGCACTGAAAAGTTGGACCAAGAATTTGCCATGTGCAAACTTAATCTAGGTTTTCATGCTATTCCTACTACTTTGTGATGTTTAAAAGATATATGCTGCATTTAACTTGTTCCAAGGAAAACCTGTCTGCCAGACTACCAACTCCCAGTTTTTATTTGGGCAGCCCAATTCCAGGCTCATGCCCTGCTGGGTTGTATTTTGCTACCAGTTTCTGCAGTCAGGCTCACCCGTAGACACCTGCTTTGGGAGCTGCTGCATTCAGGGGCACCTTGTGAATCCCTCTTGCAGACCCACTAGATAAGGATGTAGTCCAAATGAAAACACCTGCAGAATATTCTCATCTTTAACCTATATCTGTTTTACTTTCCTAAAACTTTATTTCATCAAATATTTTTCTTATATCTCCCTAATGTTAAAAATCTGCCTTTTCATTTGAAAGAAGATGTATGCATAGAGTTTGAGTAACTAATATGAACTAGTAATAATAAATATAAGTGGTAAATGAATTAATAATATTAATTTATTTTAATTTGGCATGTAGTACCTAATAAATAAATTACCATTGTTGGGCATACACGTGTGGTTCGATATTTGATTCACCAGAAAACTTGCGTGAGTTAACTTGGTATCTTGCAGAACGTAAAGTTTCCTTGTGATTTCTTTAATATGCAAAAATTTCATGTTGAAGGAGTTCAGGGGAATGGGGAATTTATGCTTCTGTTTCACATAAGATGCAGACATCACTGTCGTGACAGGTGAGTTCTTTCTGTATGTAGAAAAGCATTTAAATAAGTGGAAAGCAAATATGAAAGAGTTCTGGGATTTTCTTGAGACTGGAGCTTTCCAAAAACATAATTTAAAAAGATTTTCTATCTCCTTTTAATTTTTCGTAGCATAATGAACTCTCTGTTCCTCTTAATTTTAGTGGAATTTAATTTTAATTGCTTTTCTTTTTTTCTTGTGTGCAAGAACTTTCCAATATAAAGAGATTAGATAACCTTCATTCTTTTGAAGGCACACCACTGCCAAAAGAGCACTTTGTAAGCAATTAAGCGGAATTTGCAGTTTAAAATCTACAGCAAATCTGATTTCCAATTGGTTTGCATGCCAGTCATGCAGTCAAGTAAGTGTGCAGGTCATGCAAATAGCAAGTTTATTGAAGGGTCAGTATAGTTATCAATGGCAGCTGCTCACAGGATCTTTAACACTCAGCTGAAGATTTATCATTTGATTTGAGTAGTTTTCACCCCTAAAAACATTGTAGGGTCTCAAGAGCTTTACGATTTTTAACTCAATAGTGGTAATGTCTTTCAGTTCACTTAGGCATCAGACCAAAGATCATTGAAGTCAATATGAATTCTTCCACTTACATCAGCATGCTCTGGGGTCATGCCCTTAAACTGTTGTGTTTATTTTTCAAAGCAGAAGAGATTGCAGCGTAAAAACTGGTGCGGTACAAACCAAAATGGGGTCAACAATAGCCTGAAGTACTAATTCTACCTCCAGTCAAGCCAGTGGAAGATAAACATCCCACAAGAAAATTTGAACTGTTGCATTAATATTTTACCTTTCAGCTAACCTACCCGTGGTAAAGACATTTTGGCATGACCCCCTTGCCCCACACACTGGTGTTAGTGATGACAGCTTGGGGTGGGCGATAAAATGCCACTTAAGGCTTTGGTGTGTGAGTGTTTGTCATTAAGAAAACACTGGCTCATCCGTGAAGTATAAAACAGGTTTTGATCTTTGTTGTTAAGGTCTTTTAATCATGATAGAAGAGTTATAGTTATACTGCAGAAATTTTGAAAGATGTGGTGAGATGAGAGTAACAATTAAGAAGCTCTGTATCAGGAAACCTGAAAATATGCTTGAAATATGAAGTTTGGTAGTCTAAAAGTTAAGAATTCAGGTATTGTACTGTATGAAAGTTGCATAGAATCATGGAATGGTTTGTGTTGGAAGGGACCTTAAAGACCATCTGGTTCCAACCCCCTGCCATGGGCAGGGACACCTTCCACTAGACCAGGTTGCTCAGAGCCTCATCCAGCCTGGCCTATAATAAGGAGAAAGAAGGGAATATGGTATTACGGAACATTACTCTGTTAGTGTTCAGAGGAAAAAATTGAAGGGAAGAAACCCAACCAAAATGCTATTATTTAACCCGTTCATATCATTACCTTATAACTGAGTCATCCAGTGGAAATATTTTTATAAGTGAAAGAAAGGGAAGGGAAAGAACCTAGTATTAAAAATATTCCTGACAACCAACAAATTTGGGATAAAGAATACGCTATAGAAGAAAATAAGTACCTTACTTTGAAGCTTGATCTTAAGGCAAGCATCTTAAGCCTTCTCTCTGGGAAGGTTTAGAAAAGCAGAACCTTCTGTATTACATGAGACTAATTTTTAATGAGTCTGTTCAGGCCTTTAGTGAATATCACAAGAGGAATATTCCTCGAGGTGAAAAACATGGTTAGATAGAAAATTGCAATCTGAACTGAGGGGTGGGACAAACAGTAAAATGGAAAGTCCTTCACTGATGGGTCTGAAGGTGCAAACCTTTAACTTGCTTTTGTTTGGCAGAACTATTAACATTGGGGGAAACCTTAATGATAGGGAACATGTTTGTCTGTGCAATCCTGAATTTTAGCTTTGCAGTAAGAAAAAGCACAGGCTACTCATATGTGATAATGGTATTCATCTTAAGATTTGATTTTGTTTAGTTAAATTTTCATAGAACCATAGAATGGTTTGGGTTGGAAGGGACCTTAAAGACCATCCATTTCCAACCCCCCTGCCAAGGGCAGGGACACCTTCCACTAGACCAGGTTGCTCCAAGCCTCATCCAGCCTGGCCTTGAGCACTTCCAGGGATGGGGCATCCACAGCTTCTCTGGGCAACCTGTTCCAGTACCTCACCACCCTCTCCAGGAAGAACTTCTTCCTGAATTTAAACCTCCCCACTTTGAATTAAACCCGTTACCCCTTGTCCTGTCACTACAGGCCCATGTAAAAAGTCCCCCCCAGCTTCCTTGTAGCCCCTTCAGGTACTGGAAGGTGCAATAAGGTCTCCCCGGAGCCTTCTCTTCTCCAGGCTGAACAAGCCCAACTCTCTCAGCCTGTCCCCATAGCAGAGGGGCTCCAGCCCTCGGAGCATCTCCGTGGCCTCCTCTGGACTCGCTCCAACCCGTCTGTATCCTTCTGATGTTGGGGGCTCCACAGCTGGACGCAGCACTCCAGGTGGGGTCTACGAGAACAGAGTAGAGGGGCAGAATCACCTCGATTTTTTAATCAGAATTTTTTAAACAGAAGCTTTTCTTGAATTATCAAAAGGAAACTGAAAGACATGGATATCATTATGCTAAATTGCTGTCTGCTTTCTAGTTTTGTTCTATGCTATATTATTCCCTTGACAACAGGATAGAAAGTATTTGTAGTTCAGGCATATTATGATTAATCAGCCTCTGTGTTTGTGTCTGGGTTCGTAAAAGCAGAGCTACTGCTGAAAGGTGGAAATACTCGTGCTTGCTTCTGCCTGCAGCCAGTGCTCCTACCTCTGTTGGGTACATGTTTTCTAACATCTATCAAACACCTTAGAGAAGCAGCTGAGCTGCGGGGTCCATGCTTTCCCCCGCGTGTCCAGGTTGGGTGGAGAGTGAGGCTGGTGATCAAAGTGGAGAGGTGCACACCATGAATACTGGCTTTCCCAACCCCGTTCGTCAAAGGGGTTGGTACTTCTTAGCACAGAAGTGAGAAGGGAGTGTTGCTGGCCGGGAAGTCATTGTTATCTGGAGTTTTGCATGGGAATAGATGGAGAGAAGAAAATGTTCCTCCAAACACAGCCTTATCCACTAGCTCCTTTCATAATTTCCTTCACACAATCAACTTGCATTCTTTACAAGTGGTGTCTCGCTTCTGTTTTTTCTCTAACAAGGGGAAAGGGAAGTAAATGCCTCTTTTTCTCATATGACTTTGACATCTTCCACACTTCATAAGAAATAGAAGATTTTCTTCTAAAGATGGTCTGGCATACAAGCGTTTACATGGTTTAGAAGTGGAGAGACAGATTTTCTGACTGATACCTGAAATTGTGCATGCAGCTTTATAGTGTATGTTCTCACTTATGTGCACAAGCAATGATTTGTTCAGATAAAGTTGCTCAGTTTACCCAGGGAAAGGCTATACCGTGAGCAAGTGCCATCGTACCTAAAGCTCGGTGTAGAAAAACAAAGCAAAAGGTCACAAGAAACAACCATGATGATTTATTCATTATTATAAATATTAAAGTAAAAATGTAAAATGCTTGCTCAGTTTTCTTGAATACCTGCAATAAAGTTATTTCCTTATATAGGAATTCATCAGAAAAGAGGTTCTTTCTGGCCATTAGGTCTAAGGACAAGAGATGCAAAACTGTAACAGTTCCCCGTCATTATAGATCAGCAGAGCCTTATAGGGGTTTACAGCATTGCTGTTGGTTTTAGCATGGATTAATCCCCGGATCTGATTCACAGTGCAGATTGTTGATCAGCTTGTACCAGCGTGGCCGAGGGAGCCGGTTTGCACTGCTGGAGGGTGCTGGGAGGGCTGAGGGCTCCTGCCGTCAGCCTGGGCAACCATTCATTTCATGAACTTGAATTCCACGTGATTAGCGCTTCATCAGCCAAATTCATAGCTTTCACCAGGACATCCTCCTGCTCTTTCTGTTCAGTCTTTCCCCTGGTTGTTGAACTGTTGATGAAGCAACATAGCAGGCAACCCTCCTGGAGATAGGAGACGTCATGTCAGTCCTCCTCCAGCACCCTGTGCTGGTGCCGTCGTGGTACTGCAGCTTTTGTCTCCTCCAAATAGCAGAAATACATCCTAACACACGATCAGTTGTCTTTTTGGATGGTTGCTAAATCCCAATTCCCTTTTCCCTCCCCATCCCCAGAGCACTCTCTGGAATTTGTCTCTAGGGGCACCGGCTATATCATTATATGTTCTTCTTTATTCATTTTAATCTAATCTACCTCCCTGACATCATTCTCCTCTCTTCCTGCCGGGAAGTTGTGCTGAAAGGAGCTCCCCCATCCCCTGGGAATTGTCTCAGGGAGATATCTTTTGCTGTCGAAGGCCCCATTTTACATTCCCGTTTTGTGGAATGCAGATGGTCTAGACCCAAATTGCATTGTGTCTTTCAAAATAAAGCACCATATTTTTAACACATACCTCCCAATAAATACAGCAAGAGGAGAACCAGTTGGCAGTGGTTCCTTAGGGCAGGTATTGCAGTTGTCCTGGAGTTTTATAGGGCCTCAGTATGGCATGTTCATGTCCCTCTGAGGAACGTATCTTCTAGGATATGGGGTTGTCAAAGTGCTGGCTTAAGTCGTTGCTGTATTTTTTCCCACTTTATTCTTTTAAGGAACTGTTGGTTATGCTGCTCCGCTATTCAACACAACAGTTAGGATTATTTTGTTCCTCAGAAGGTTATGTCACACCTAGCCACATTTATTTAAGCAACTACATAGTTTAGCCTCAGTCTGCAATTTTTTTGATAGATGATTTTTTTTTTCCCATGGATCATACCAATCTGTGTGGATGAAACATGAAATTGAATTTTAAATCTGCAAACAGTTTTTATTTTTAATCAGTTATACAAAGCTTCCTTAAATGTGCTGAAGACTTTTAAAAACTGAACTCAAAGGCATTTTGATGAATTTAAATGCAAGTTAATAATAGAACTGACAGATCATACTGTCCTAAAAGCTTCACTCGACTAGACCTCATCCGTTACTATCTAGTTTTTATCTGTAAATTGGAAATTGGTTCTCTGTATCTAACAACCAAAGATTTTCTCAGCTTTGAGTGAACTAGCCTTTGAATTGAGCTAGATGAATAAACTGACTTAAATAAAATGTTCTCCCTGCACCTGCAGAAGAAGCTGCAGCTGCCAAAAGATGAATACTTCAAAAAACTTGGATCCCTAGGATTTAGCCAGTGCTTTTTGCCAGTTCAGTACTTTGATGTTCTTTGGAAGTTCAGCACCAAATGCACAGTAATAGGGGTTATTATGTAAGTATAACCCTTATAAAAAAGAAAAATCAACATAATCTCAATTTGGTATCTTAATAAGCAAAAACGTTGGTGGAGGCAGTTTTTTAATACCTGCTTTCTATTCATCCTCTTGTCCCTGAAATCAGCATGGGCTTTCCATAGGACTCTGGCAGTACAGGGGATGGATGTGAGCTGCCAGCAGACAGGGGTATTCATTTAAAAGAAAAAAGATAAACCAGGGAGGGAAGTATGCTTTCACTAAGTCACTAGGGAAGGAGGGTGTTCATCTAAGGTTTCTGGAAGAATTTCAGGAAGCAGCGGAGTTACAGTCATATGTAACTGACTGAAAACAATTACTTCAGCAAAGAAACAGAGGTGGCCGAGAGCAAGCCTGACTTAGGAAAGGGGATATAATTCTGAACCTTACTTTCCTCCAGGCACAAACAATGAAGTGCTGAAGAGAGAGATGTAAAGGCAGGAATTCCTGCTATCCTGTTGGAAGGAGGATTCCATCAGAGACTGGAAACGTCAGCAATGAGTTGGTAGATGTTCTCACATCATGAGGGCAGGGAGGAGGGAGTTATTCCATACAGAGTCCTCTTCACTTTGTTCTGCTTGAAAATACAAGAAGGTTGTGATGCTTTCCAAAAAATATCAGATTGTGATAATTTCCAGAAAAATCTTATGCAGTTAGAAAACAGGTTACAGAACTTCACTGTGAGCGAATGCAAGGCAGCAAGCTTTGGAAAGAGTACATGATTCTTTTTCCTGTATCTGGCGAAAATGACATCTGGTTAGGTTTTTTGCATATAAGAGTAGGCTGTATGTTTTAAGCCTGGATGGCAGTTGTCAGATAAATTAATTTAATATTATAATCTTTTTGAGGGTGTTATTTTGCATAAATTGAGATTGACATTTACAAATTATATCATCTTCCCCTCTATTATGTTCAGCTCTTGTCATAAATCAATAGAAAAGTTAGAGAGATGAAGCAACGGGAAGTTAATAGCTGGAGGATCATGAGGAACCAGGGTTAATGTGGAAAAGTTTGGAACAGACATAGGAAGAAACCAAAGAAGTCTAAAACCTGAGTTTTTATTTGAAGAATTTTATTCAGAGTTCCTGTTTGCCTGTAGTGTTGAGATGCTGAAATTAAAAAGGCAGACAGTTTAAATGCTGTCAATGGAGATGTCATTTCTGGTATAGTTTTTGTGTTCATTCGCCAGTGTGAACCCAGGAGGCACACTCAGTATCATGGGGCACACCTGCACTTTCACGTACCTCCATGGGAAGAAATGATTCTGCAAAGGCAGGGTCTAACACTGAATTCCTTCCTCATGCTCTTGCCCAAGCAGACTTTGCAGGATCGTGTCGCAGTCACGTTGCCAGGAACACACGCTGGTATTTCAGATGGTCCAGGTGTCGCATTTTCAAAGATAGCACCCTTTCATCAGGAAAAAAACCCTCAAATACCAGAACAAAATAAAAGAAAAAAAATAGAGTTAAATCATGTCGGAGATATAGATGAAATATATTCTATTAGTAGTGATGGTGTGGTAGAAATAGAAATAAAAGTGCCATATTTCACAGTTGGACACTTCAAAGGATACTCCTCTCCCAGTAATCCTCTGATCTGCTTCATGTCACAGGTCACCTAAACAGCATTTACAAACCTCCCGGCTGGAGCACTCATTCAGGATTTACGGTGTTGCAACTTTTTTTGACATCAAGAGTTCAAGTGCACTGATATTTCTCTGACAGTGTTACATCAGAGTTAATTTTTATGTAGACTCGTGTTTATGAATATGTCTTCTCAAGACCGATGTGAAACTTGCCTGGAGAGGGGGAAAAGTTTTCTCCTGACAGCCATGTGATGAAGTTAGACAGTCTCTGGTAGTTAGCTGGGCACTACGTCGAATGGGCTCAAAAAGGTGAGGGGCAAAGCAGGAGTCAAAAGGCTTGGCTTAACCATTGACGGCAGTGTCACTGAGAAACTGGCGTGAACTCTGGGTTCTTGTTACCTCTGAAAGTAAATATAACTGTTTTCCAAAGTGCTTTGCCACCTTGAAGAGTAAAATGCAATGATAGTAATTCCTGCTATAATTCTGAGCGAGGGCTGGACTTGTATGTAAAGCCTCACTTTTGGCACCAAAACTCATTCTGGGAGGCTGACGTTTACCATGTGGTGCTTGGGCAGTGATGGGTTCTGCTCTTCAGCGATGGTCATGCAGGCACCATCCTTGGTTCTAGGTGGCCTTTCCGAATCCTCCAGGTCATGAGAGTTCGGGAATTCTGTACCGATCAGGCAGTTGCTAGTTGCTTTAGTTAGATGGGTCCTATCTTCTACTTTTTCCACGGAGTAGGCTTACTTTTTTTTACTTATTACTCCAAGCAAATGATGAAATAAGCTGATTAGTGCGAATCCACGTGCTGTTTCTCGCAAACCCGTGCAGTAGGATAGCTGCTCTATGAAGCCCGGGCGCTAGGCATGTTGGCAGACGTTCAGAGAGACTTTTTTCATGCTTTTCTTCCTGTTGTGTTTTTACAAGAAAGGAGAGCATATTCAAAATATTTCTATAGCACCAAGGTTAAAGGACCAAGCACCTAGGGTCATTGCTGAAATAAACCCCCTGAGTATTTTACTCAGGCCGCAGTAGGAATGCCTAGTTGCTTTGTCCATGAATGATTTGAAGGAAGAAGGATATTTTTTCAAATCTGTTCAATTAAGATGCCTCTTCAGTTCTCCCTGTCCTTCATTTCAATAGGTTTTCAGAGGCTTTCAAACCAGAACTACACAGGGCTCTATTTCAAGTGTGCTGTAAAGAGCTGATAATATAGCCTCTGTGGCTGGGGCACAGAATCTTCCTTATATAGCTTTTCTGAACAGGATATGCTTGTTCTGCAACAGATCTTGCGTTGTTTGTTCCCGATAACCATTCTCAAGTCAGTATAAATGACACTTCCAGATAACTTTCTTCCTCCCTGATAACAATCTGTTAGTTTATACCACTTTCCAGAAGTGTATATTTCTGTTTGGTTTTTTAGGGTGCATTTAGTATGGCCAAAGTAGTAATTCTTTCAGTATCTGCCAGCTAGATCAGTTTTGAGAAGAGTCTCTTCAAAGCAATGTCTGTTTAGAACTGACTTATTTATGTGCAGTTTCTGTTCCACAACAAAGCCGTCAAAGAAACGGAGCATCAGTTCCTGGTGCCTGAGAAAGAGGCCTGAGAAAGGTCTCAGAAAACAGGTATGCTACAGAAAGTCATTTGCAAGAACTCTGTGTGTTCCGAATTAGCTGTGTACTCATGCACTTTTCAGATCTTATTTTTAAGGCTTTGATTTTGGAACGAAGCGCTGGCAGATGTGGAGGTGACCGTGGGTCATGCTGAAAGGGAAGTGATGGGGATCGAGGGAGGTTACTAGCAAATCTCTTCAAGGATGACGCTCAGGACAGTTGTAGGGTCCCATAATTGGCTTTAGCATATTAGGGGTGCTCTCGTGTAGGTTGCTGGTGACCCAGATTTGTCAGGGGAAGGTGGGCTGTCATGCAGAAAGAAATTGGGTGATGTCAAAGCCATAAAACCCCGTAGAATTTCATAGGTCAAAAGAATAGGGAGCAAAGCAGGAGTATGTAGCAGGGACACCAGCTAGTTTGAAAAACACAACAACAAAACAAACACAAAGAGAGGAGGTCATTGTTCTCTGTAAATAGGCTTTTGAGGCAAAACCCAGGCAAACCGTGGTGTTGACTGCATCTATCAGAGGATAATAGTGGTGTGAAAACAAATAGCGTAAACCTGATCATTAATAATGTCAGAAACCAGTAACAAGTTTCTAACTGTGGAGTAGCACAGCTGTGTGAAGGTCAGAGGGAGCAGAAATCTCCCTCTTACAGCCTGTTCTCCAAACAGAGCTCAGTAAATAAGTAGGACTATACAGTATGGTGACCTACAGGACCAGGAAACTAATGACAAAGGACTGACAATTGTCAAGACTTTTCCAGTCCTTTTATATCCTAAATTGGCTAATAGATATTGGAAAGTTAACACAAAGTATCCAGGGGTTTAGAAAAGCTATAGTATCTCTCTGCCATCTCCTTCACGCATTTTAAAGATTTTTTTTTTCCCCTGTTCTGAAATTGCATTTACCAGTAGAAAAAGGAAAATATTTTGTGATACTTTTAGGGGAAGCTGTGTTGTGTTAGATCTGACAGGCCAAGAGACATGAGGCTGCTGCAGCTCCATGTCCTCAGCTCCAACCAGTAGCAAAGCTGAAGATGTATTCCCAGCAGCTACATACATATACAGCATATATATATAAATATATATATTGAGGACTTCCTCTGAGTCCTTAGTTTAGGTTCCCCACCTGCCATTTTGCTCCTGGGCCCCTCTGGGCTTGTGCAGATGCGCCCCTGATGGACTGATGGCTCCAGTGATGGGCGCAGCAGTAACTGGGCAGGGTATTATTTGGGCTCCTCTTCCTGCCATCATCTCTCTCTGTGCTCCTTTCTGGGTTTTGTCACATTGCCTAACAGCACCAAACTCAGTTAAGAATGTGGTTCAAAGGGCAAGCAGGTCTCCATTTGAATGTTTCTGCTCAACAAAATATTTCTAAACAGCACAGTGTTGGTAACATAAGCATCATAAAAACTTATCTAGGTCCATAGCAGGTGTGCTGAAGGCATGGTGACTGTAGAGGACAACTTCATTACCAAATTCTTCAGGCAAAGCCTATCCATTGGACCCTCTCCAGGAAACTGTGTTCCTCATTCCTCAGTTTGCTTCTCCGTCCAGATAGAGTGCCTTAGTGAAGTTGCTTGGGTAACATTACTGTCGTAGGAGAAGAATTGGGTAGAGTCATGGAATCCTATCATGGTTTGGGCTGGAAAGAACCTTCAAAGATCATCTAGTCCAACCCTCTGCCCTGGGGGCATCCACAGCTTCTCTGGGAAATCTATTCCAGTGTCTCACCACTCTCATCATAAAAAAATGCTTCCTTATATCCAATCTAAATCTACCCTCTTTCAATTAAACTGAGTAGCAGTGCTTCCAGCTTTCCTGAACACCCACCCCTCTTTCCTGTGGGAAAAAGGCAGTTACTCTTCGCTCATTTGAAACACTCAAGTGATGGGAGGGTTTCCCTTATGAAACCCCGCTCCACCCTCCTCCCCTCAACTATTGATAGTTTTATTAAAATAATGCGTTTGAACAATTCAAAGCTTTTATTATTTGATGTCTACCGAAAGTTACTGTCAAAGATTCTCTTTGAGAAACCATTTTGAATCAAGATGATCCTGTTTTGTATCACTAACAAAATTCTTGCATTTTTTAAATGTTCATTACAAAACTTCACGTATTTAAGGTTGCCAGAGCAGGTTCCACTTTAATACAGGCATATTCCATAGTGGTGCATATAGATTCTCCTGTTCATGCCTTGCTTTCAAACAAAAAAGCAAATTAAGTCTTTTTAGTCTTTGCAACATCATTGTGTGGCAGGAATACATAGATTCAACCAATCATTGACAGTACTTCAGCAATTGCTAGAAGCCCTGATTGTAATGCAGTCCAAAAGATGTTGTTCAAAGTGGTTGTAAAGTGAGAGGAACCAGATGAATTAGTCTGCATAATAGTTGCAAAGTCTGCCAACCATGCTCTATCTGCTTCCATCTTCATGGCTCTGGCTCCAGCGAGGGTGGTGTGGCTCAACCTCCTTTTAAGAATGGATGTTTGGCAGCTGCCTGACCGCCAAGATCTGCGTAATTGGGACCTCCTTTCTTAATGGCTTAACAAATTGAAGACTTAACAAGTACAATGTGGGGTAGACCAAGAGAACAAGTTGGGGCAATAGGAAGGAGTTTCTGTGCTCCCTGGTGCCATCCTCTTTCCCACTGAAGCAGTAGTTATGCAGCAGTAATTATGCAGTGCAATGATGTTGTGCACACAGAATAGGCCTGGCACATCCCCAACACGCTGGATTCTCCATGGATGGGCTGCACGGCACATGTTGCCATATAGACTGGTGTGTAGCTGAGATTTCTTTTACCGAAATGTGGGAGCCATGTGTGCACGTGCCTGGGTTACGTGCCATGACAGTGTAACATCATCTGGCCAGGTCTGTGTGAACCATCCATCCAGCGCGATGATGCTGTGCCACACAAAATGGGTTTGTTGCATGTTGGAGTAAGAAAAGGGAGTGACTCCCTTCCGCACATCAAAGCAGTGAGAGCTGGGAACCCCAAGACTGAAAGATTTAGGAATTTTAAGTCTGGCATTTTTTTCCCCAAACTAATTTTGTCTAGGGTCATAGCTAGGCTTGTCTGCACATCTGGCTTTAAACTTCTGTAAGGAAGCATAGCTGCTGTAAATATAAATGTCTTTAAAACTTTCATTTCATGCATAATTCCACAAATCTACAGTATTTTTAAATTGATTCTCCCCATATTTAACTTCTAAGGGCACTGAAATAAAGAGGCCTTGCAAAGCGGCATCTGAACCGTAGCTGTTAGAATTGCGAGCAGCTGTGTATGGGAATCGCACAATGCACATAATGTACGGTGACAGCAGGGGAGGTGGCCTTGCAGAGAGTTGGTGCATTTTTTAAACTTTCAAGGCCACCTCAGACACCGCTGTGCAAATCAGCCCTCAAAATTATAAGACTGAAGAAACTAATAACTATTTTGATGAATGCAGAAGTTAATAATGACTGACTGCAATAACATTTATGTGAGCAAGAATTAAAGCTCATAAAAGCATTTTTACATGAAAGAGATAACATTTCTGAATACTCTGTAATGGAATTTAAGCTTATTTGAAGCTCAGATTAGGTGTTTTTTTGAACTGGAACAATGCATAGCTTTCAGTGTGGTTAAGACTCATTCAAATGCAGGTATTGGGTTTTTTTAAAATTCTATAACCCCAGAAAATATTCATCTGTTTTCTTTCCGCTTGAAAAAAAAGACCTATCTCAGCTTTATGAAGTAGGTGTTCTCCGCAGAACGGGCGCTGATGAGAACCATGCACAGAACAGGAAGTTCAGAAGACAGGGGATGGCAGCCGAGAGCGGCTCCATCTGCTCTGGAAATGCATTGCCGTACGGCGGAGGCCAAAACAACCGACAAGGCAAAGTCATTATTTATGGCAAGACTCTGAACTCTGGCTGTTTGTCAGGCTGACTCAAGTAGTCTGCTGCTGGCTCTGATGAGCAAGTATCTAACATAGATTTGTGCTCTAATAAATGTCACAGACAGAGGCGTTACTGAAACAAATTGCTAAAATATTAGGAGAAAAAGGAATTGTACATTGAACAGCGAAACACCCTAATGACTGACTTCACTAATAAAGACTGGAGAGCATCAGAACACCTTATTTTCAAAAGAAAAGCGTGGCGGGGAGCCCTAAGGCCCGTGGCAGAACTCTCACTGGCTGATACAGATCTGGAGTTTCACCCGGCGTATGCAGTGTTTTCAGTGGACTTCTCCATCCCTTCACTTCATCCTACAGGAGCTGGGATGGTTCGTGGTTTGTGAAATAGTTTCCACGTCCAGCTAGTAAAAGTTCCAGTCCTCAGGCCAATGATAACATGCCCTGTTCTCTTCAAAAATGTGCATCAGCAAGGACAAGCGATATCTTTTAGACTAATGAAAAAAGATTGGGATGGCGCTGTGCTTTTTTCTGTTAACCTCTGTTGAAAGCTGGAAGTCAGGAAAAAATCTGCTGAAATAAGTGTGGATAATCTCATAGACAAAGTCAGGTTGCGTGCAGTTTTTGTCTGTTGTTTGGGGGTGTCCCAAATCTTGTCATCATTCTCAAATATATGAATTATAGCGTGTTAGAAGATTAGCAGAAGGAAGACTTTTCTTCTGTAACCGCATAGTATGCATGCTAAATACAGTCAACAACTAGGAATTCGTGTGCCTTCCTGCTGGATTGCTCCACTACCTGACTTTAATGAGTAATTTGGTGTTGTCTTCAAAAAGTGCCTTGATTCTCCAGTTAGTTACAGACATTTTCCTATTGCAAAAGTATTCTCTAAACATAGGCTCTTTAAAAAAAATAAATAAACCCAAACCTCCTAGTAGGAAGCCTGTCTAGATTCATTGCTTGGCTGCGTGACACACAGCAAGAAAGGGAGCCACATGTTCCTGTCTGGAAAGTGATCAGTTACATTATTCTAAGCATTAAAATGTGTCCGTATGTGTGCATCTGTACACAGAGAGACACGCATACCTCGGATCGTGCTGATAATGACATTTCCAGTCTCCAAAGAAAAATAGATTGTGTACAAAATCCTTTATTTACCGGGCATAGAATTTCATTGTGGTCTACCCCTTCGACTTCAAAAATACTCTCTATTACGATGGCAAGAGCAGTCTTAGAGCAGTTGACTGATTCTGTGTATTGCCTCTTGTTTAGTCTGTTACTGAATGAAAAAAAGGAGCACAGTGATCTCCTACTTTATTTTATCTAGGGTTAGGGCGGGTTATGTATTTCTGAAGTTCTGCGTGGAATAATGTATCTGTTATAGTTCTTTACGTTGGATATTCTAGAGAGCTGATAGTCTTATGAGGAGTTGTAGTCATGCGACACAGTCATTTATGACATGCTGTGACAGTCTCACCTGCATGCTGGCCATTAATCTGTTCTCCAAGAACATCTAACGTTGCTGTTCCCAGGCAATTTTTTACATTATCCCTGCAGAGAAAGGAAACAATAGCCTGCTAAAAAACCTGTTTTCTTTCCATTCTATACAAGGTAGAACTCCCTCCAAATGTGCTCTCAGTGGGGTCTAAAATGAGCCAGGTTCATCCTAGAACTAGTGATGAAGTTGTGGATGCCTCATCATTAGAAGTGTTCAACATTGGAAGTTGAGCAACCTGGTCTCATGGAAGGTGTCCCTGCCCATGGCAGGGGGGTTGGAACTAGATGGGCTTTAAGGTCCCTTCCAACCCAAACTGTTCTGTGATTCTATGATTCACGGTCAGGTTGGATGGGACTTTGAGCAACCTGATGTAGTGAAAGATGTCCCTGCCCATGGCAGGGGGTTGGAACTAGATGGTCTTTGAAGGTTCCTTCCAACCCAAACCATTCTTTGGTTCTGTGAAGCAGCACATTAATAATGTGGATGATTTTGGAGAGCTAGCTCTTCAAACCTGAGCAGGAGGGGGTAACGGTATTTCTGCCAACCTATGAAAGGCATCCGTCATGGGCGCTTCCCACTGTAGAGGTCTTTGGCAAAGGTGGTAGGTTGGAAAGGAATGAAACCACGTTTCAGGTATCGGGGTCTGAGGCTATCACCTTGAGTAGGGACTGTAGATTGTGAGGAAGCAGCTGAAATAATGCACGTGGTCTGCAGCTTGAACCAGCCTATTTAGGAGGAACTGGAACAAAGCTTGGAGACCTCCCAGAGTTTTGCCGGTGACAGTAATAGTGGTTCTAACAGCACCAAACCCATGCGAGGCTTTGTCTCCTCGTCAGAAGGCAGCGTAGCAGGACCCTCCTGGGCTGGAGTGCAGAATGGACCGTGCAGTTCAGGTGCAAGCACAGACCCGGGCTGGATCATGCCTTCCCTGCACTCTGCCTATCACAGTGTTCCTTACTGCCCCCTTTGGGGGCTCTGAGGTCCCAGGTGATGGTGAGCCTTCTGCAGACAGCAGAACCATGCAGCACTGGCTTGACTCTGTGTTGTCCCACACGTTACTGAGCAGTGTTTATGGACACGAAACTGAGCTGCCTTTTTCTGCCTCCATTAGGAGTTTATTTTTGTCAGTAATAAAAGGAATGTATTTTGTCAGTAAATTTATTTACTTTTCCTTCACTTAATTGTAATTTTTAGTGCAGAAGACAAATCTGGTTTTGGGAAAAGGAGGAGGGTCGGTTGTTTTACAAACGAGCAGCTAATTCTGAAGTTCTGCGCAACAAAGGTTATTCTGCATTTTTACTGCATTTGATACTCATTATGCTGTACATGATCTGTTCTTTCCATGAGGAATCCTGCAGATGTAAAGGCTCACACTATGGTTGGTTTAATTAGAAATAAAGTGTCAAGAAATTTGGCACCTTTTTATTCTTTGTTCAGATAACAAATGTTAAACACATGGACACCAGTTAAATCCAGGAGCAATTTAACTGGTTTGAGTGGCATTAGAGCAGGGGTCATTTAGCCTGTGATGTTAATTTAAAATGATCTTTTTAATTAACTTCTTGAATTAGTGTTGCCATCTAAAAATCTCTGTTAAAAGAAGGGTAGCCTAAGGCCTGGGAAAAGCATTGTCAGCCGTTCTTCCACTAGGCAAGTCATTTGCTAGGCGATTTTCTGAATGTTGTTGTTTTGCAAAGGTCCAGCGTTGGAGAGAAGAGAGAGTATTTTTATGAATCCCTCTTTTTTTGTTTTTGGGAGAGTGACGACTTTGCTGATTTCTGAAGATCCTCTTCTGCAACTAGGGTTCAAACGTATTCTTGCAAATTGTCAACTGAAGTAGCTTGCTGCTGCGAGTCATTGGCAGTAATCCTTGCAGAATTGGGCTCTTAAGTTACAATATTGTCAAAGTAACTGTTATAAATAGCAATAAGATCATTAAAATGTTTTCATTGGTATTTGCTTTGAGAAATCACCATTTCACATGCCTTTGCGGCACATGTTAATTTGTATGTGTGTCCATACTCATTTCCAAGGTGCAAAATTAGCAAATGACTTGTGGAACGAATCAGTAAAGCTATTGTGCTCTGTGAAGAAGTGAATAAACCAGCTATTTTAACCCCAGCCTAGGCTTCCCCTCTCCTGGGCTTCCTAGCGGATCCTTTTGAGATATATCTGTTCGCAAAATAAAGCCACTTTTTATGCTTTTTAGTACTTGCTGACTATTTGCCAAGGATTTCTATGAAGTATCTGTGAATATCGCCTGAGACAACAGGACACTGCTTCCCCTGTTTCCTGTGCTGAATGGCCAGCCCCAGTGATAAACTGTAACACTACTCAAGGTAGGAAGGGTGAGCTGCCAGAAACTATTTATCACTTCGCTGGCTTTGTACCATGCACATCCGTCTGAAGTTAAATTGAGCTTAGAAGAGGAGTTTTCTTTTCGCTCCGGCTTTGCCAGCGATAGTATCTTGTATAAAGATGAACATAGAAGTTCAGTGTTTCGCCCTTAGATGTTCCCATGCCATGAAAAGAAGATGGAAGCGATATAAAATTTGACTCACCTTCAGTTTCTGACAGCCAGGGCTGTAATGTGAATATACCATTAACTTGGCTAAGGTGAACACCTCGTTCTAATGGCAGATTTCAGGATGATGCTTTATGTGCTAATATATAAGGTAAAGTTTCAGCTCAAATTTTCATCCTCTTCGAATGTTTTAGGAGTTTTTAAAATATTAGTATCTCCTGGCCTTTCATTCTATTTGATGTTAGGGATAAAAAAGTGAGTTCTATTTGTCTATAAAACCTCACTTTAGAGATGGTAGATATTCTATACTAAAACATGCATGATATTCTAAGCAAAGATTTGGGTAATGCTGCGCAATTAACTCTTTATAAACCCACGTGAAGTTAATCTCAAGTGTTTCCTACAGTAGAATGAGAATTTACCTTTTGTGATGTTTCTGTCTTACTCGGTGTCAGGTACCATGAATCATAGAATCACAGAAT
>NW_010227764.1:0-12046 GCF_000690775.1 Eurypyga helias | reverse complement strand
TTCTATGATTCTATGATTCTGCCCTGCACGGTGGTATTTGCTGTGCTTGGGTGTAAGCAGTGTGCTGTAAGTGGTTCGGTAGGAAGCGTTTGGGAATGCATTTCTCGTGGTTGAGAGCAGACAAATCCTGACACGTATGATTATTCCAGAAGACCTATGCTTCCCAGTAGGCAAGATGAGGGATTAAAATAAAATGTGCAATTAGAAAGTTTCAGAACCTGAAAAGTTTATTCCCTGTGAAATTTAATTTATTTCAAAATAATCTTTTTTCTCAATATGAAAAAATAGTTGCAAACAGCCGTTCCTTTTGGCTAAACCTGGAAGATTAGTTCTCATCATGATTTTTGGTAAGCTCCACATTTTTTCAGGAGTGTAAACTTCCGAAAGAAAATTCCCGTTTGTCAGAAAATAAATATTGTCAGAAAGAGTTGGTGGGGGACATGTGAGCAGCTCCGAAACCAACCGCCTGGACTTACATCCCATCTTCTCAGCGAGCACATGGGAGGCCTGGAGCTGGTTTTATCCGTAGCCTGCCCAGGAAACCGGCCGGGAGGAACGAAGTACGGACACCACAGCTCCTCAGGGACCAAGGGGGTGGGCACGCGGCCTTTCGGGTGGTCTGTCCCCTGGCTACCGCCCCCGAAACATCCGGGGGGGCCCCAGAGGTGCCTCAGCTGGGGGGACAGGGCTCTGCGGGCGCCAGGCAGGGCCGCACGCCGTCCTGCCAAGGCCGGACCGGCGCCGTACAGTCGGGCGAGGAGGAATGGGATCATTTCCTGCTGCAGTGCTGAGGTGACTGCACCCTGCCGCCACCCGCGCTGCGGCTCTGCCGCCGGCTGTCCACCACACCGGAATCAGGCGACGGGTTGTAACAACCGGAGGTCAGGGAACTCCGTGTGTTCGGGGAAGCCTCTGAGAGAGGTGTTTTTAGAGAGACCTTGACTGGTATTGACGGCACAGGTCACCGCCCCGTGCAGCTGCCCTCGAGAGAGTATCCGGACGGAAGCCATCCCGCCGTGGCGGGGCGGTTGGAAACCAGAGCTTCCTGCAGGAAGGATGCTCAGTGGAGAAACCCAAGACTGCTGCGGAAAGCGAGTACTCTGTGCCGGCTGCAGCTCAATAGCTGTCCTCATGCTAATTCTTTTTTTCATCCCTTTCTATGAATGTGTGCAACAGGGAATCATAATATAAGGGCTCATAAAACTACGTAGTTTCACTGAATCCAATTTCTCAGGGCTCCGTAAAACCTCTGAGCCACTGGCCTAATGCATTTTTGCATTGAACTGAGTCCGAGAAATTGGATCTCCTAGGTGCATCTCTTATTCATGACGCTACAGTCCCTGGACACCGAGAATCCATATCGCTCTCCTGCACGCATGCTCATCTTATTTCAAAAGCAGAAGATCATTTGGCCGACAGTTTAGAGTTGTGGATAAATTTAAAGGTGCAGATACTGCACACAAACACAAACATGCAAATATAAATCTACATCCAAACATAGCTTATGAATCTCTTTTTGTTTAACTCCTTGGAGCGTTTGTAGGCGCGAGCTGCTCACCCTTACTGACATGTGCAATTGCAGAGGGAACCCCACGATCGCCACTTCTCTGCCTGGGGGTCCCAAACGTCGGCATTTTATCTGTCACTGAACCCAGCAGCTTGCGTTTACTGACAGCCAGCTCGAGGCAGGGCTGCCCTTAGCCGCCCGGTGCCTGTTAGACGTGTGTCCCTGGAGCGTTCTGCAGCGTCAGAGACACCTACGCCTGAATCCTGCCGTGCTCTGTAATGCCTTCCAGCTCACCGCTCACCCCGACGCCTGAGCACCGCAGGAGCAAAACCCTGCCCATGGGCCTTTTACACCTGCAAACACCCTCTCGATATCCACCTAGAAGAGAAAACTCAGTCAGAAAAAAAAAAAAAAGAAATTTATCTTTTTGAGAAGCAGCTCCTGCTCAGCTGCCAAAGGAAGATGTGCAGGGCGTCAGCAACGGGGACATGGAGGCTGCCCATCCTTCTGCCCCTCCGGCACGGGGAAGTTAAATGCCCTGTGCAGCAAATGGATCAGGAAAAAATCAGGAAGGAATTCTTCCCGCAGAGGGTGGGAGCACTGGGACAGGTTCCCAGAGAAGCTGTGGATGCCCCATCCCTGGGAGTGTCCAAGGCCAGGCTGGATGAGGCTTGGAGCACCCTGGGCTATGGAAGGTGTCCCTGCCCATGGCAGGGGGTGGGGCTGGGGGGGCTTTCAGGTCCCTCCAACCAAACCACTCTGGGATTCCGTGATTCTATCCCCAGCTGGGGACTGTCACCATCTCCACCTCTGCCACTGGCTCCCCTAAAAACACCCACCTGAGGTCTGAGCACCCCTTTCCTCGTTCTATCTGTTTATCGCTCCACACGGCAGTGGGAACATTTCATCCAGGTATTGGTGACCAGAAAAGTGATGAGGAGGAATCCAATTTGTTCCAACAGCTGTAAAAAAAGCCATATCCACCCCCTTTATGAGAGCAACCTGGGTCTCCCTCATCTATGGCCCCTCCCTTGCTCAGCCCCTGCTGCCTGTCCCACACCCAGGGACCCCCCAGCCCCCCAGGACACAGAGCTGGTCTCAACTTACCCCGCATCCGCACCTTTTCACTGCATCAAGACTCCTCCCTTCTTGGAAAAGGTGCTGTTGGGCTGGGGGAAGCAGTACCAAACCCTTTTTTCCTCTGCATCATGTGAGTTTTAATTCAGGTGGACATGGGCACTTTTCTCCAAAGCTGTGCTGCGAAGGGTGAGATTTCTTGCTGAAATATCCAGTATTATCTTGTGGGAAAATCATAGTTCTTGTGCAGCAGGTTGAGTTTCCACCAGCTTTTACATACTAAAACCCTTGTTGCACCTTCAAGCGGTGTTTCACCTTTTCTGGAAGTGGACTTTCTTTCCATGCAGACATTTGTGAAAAGAAAATTGTTAGTTTGTCCCAAGTCTCCCATCTCGGAGATGGGCTTTCTGCAAGGACCAGCAATTTCAAATAAAAACAAGTGCTCTGCTTCAAAACGTTATAACAGCTCAGGGGGAAAAAACCACAAAAAAACCAAGCCAAAACCCCCTCTCAAACAGTGTACTCAAAGCCATTTGAAGAAATCGCTGGACAATGATTTTTTAGCTATTGAAAGTCATAAAAGTAATAATGTTTTTTCATCTGCTTTACAGTAACTCCACAAATCCATAATAATCTGGGACCAGGAGCAGACCGAGCTCTGCTGCCTTTCAGCCCTGGTGATGGACGTGGGGTTCACCGGCCGCCACCCGGCTCCCGAGCCACGCGCTGACGTTAGCTGTCCGTAGCAGAGGGGATCCTGCTGCCGAGACAGCACCAGTGACGGAACCCACCGGGCGAGCCGCGGCAAGGAGGAAAGCAGCGGACAGGATCGGCTGCTGTGCAGCAGCAGCTGTGGGGCACAGCAGAGCTGGGTTTACCCCTCCCCACGGCCGCTGCAGCGGGAGCTTGGGCAGCTGCTGTAAGCAGCACGTCCGTGTTGGTTTTCCCCAGAAATGCTCCCATTCCCCTGGGCTCTGCTGCCCACGGCCACGCTCGGTGGGTCGAGGGGCAATGCCACGATGTCCCCTAAGGGAAGCCCCTCTGCCGCACAGCCACAGCGTCGAGGTAGGACACGCCAATGCGGTGGCAGGGTCACTGCGCACTTCCAGCCTGGTTTATCCAACACAATAATCACTGGAAGATGATGACACTTGGGACCTTGCCAAGCTTACCCCGGCACAGATTTTAGTTATCCAACACCATGTTTGTTGGCAATGCGTTTTGGGGTGTTGCAGTGCTGCACCAGCACCCAGCCCAGGGACAGGGTCATTGTGCTGCCCCCAGCTCCCATGTCCGTGGGTCACCCGGTGCTGCACAGCCACTGCAGCACCGCAGTAGTGAGGGTGTTTTGTTGGGGATCCAGGAGAATGGGGGTGTCCCTGAGGGCAGCAGGGTGTCCCCAGGGCAGCTGTGACCCCCAGCCATGGTGCAGTCTCATGGCATGGCACTGGGATAGGGTGGTGGCAGGGACAGGGACAGGGTCCATCAGCCCCTGCCCAGGGAAGCTGCATGTCCACAGCCCCTCCAGGGGCTGCAGCACAGCTCTTCGTCTCCCAGTGACCATGATCGCCACAAACGAGCTGGAAAACAAGGGTAGCCAATGAGCAGTCCCCAAAAGAGAGTCTGCTTTCACTAGACACAGATGTAGCAGGAGCGTGTTTGTGGTTGTATCCTCCCCTGGATGAAGAAGACTTGCCTAAAAATCAAGGTAGTGCTCAATCCAGCTGCCAGCAGCTGCAGTAGGGAACAGGGGCACAAACACAGAGTTATAGAGTCATAGCATCATGGAATGGTTTGGTTGGGAAGGGACCTCAAAGCCCCCCAGCCCCACCCCCTGCCATGGGCAGGGACACCTTCCATAGCCCAGGTTGCTCCAAGCCTCATCCAGCCTGGCCTTGGACACTCCCAGGGATGGGGCATCCACAGCTTCTCTGGGAACCTGTCCCAGTGCTCTCCCCCTCTGCGGGAAGAATTCCTGCCTGACGTCCCATCTCCATCTCCCTCTTTCCGTTTAAACCCGTCACCCCTTGTGCTGTCACTGCCAGAGTCACTTTTTGGAGCAGGAACTCTCGAAGATGTACCCAAACCAAACAACATCAGGGAAAACCAGGAGCACTGGAAGCATAAACCAGCGCTGGCTATGGAGATGGCCGCTGCTTTAAGTCTAGTGTTTTATTTTTCCAAATCCTAACTGAAACGCAATATTTCTGTTAAATTTCCTGCTAAGAAGCCCATGCTGTAAAATGCACAGGGAAATTAGAGACACAAGGACCAGACATACAGTGGTAGAAAAGTTCTATTCAACTTCCAACATCATCCAAGGAAACTGTTTGCAGGAGCACTGCTGCAGACTCTTGCAAATTTGGCAGCTCCACAGCACACCCAAAATAAACACTGTAAAGGCAAAAAAAGATAAAACCCCTCAGAAATCTGCCTTCCAAAAGGCAAAAAGAACTGTTGCAAAGTTCTCTCTAGTCTGTATGAAAATATTTCACATCACTGCTCTGACTCATCAGAAACGCCGGCAGAAAATTTTCCAATAGCATCCAACTTAACCTTTCAGGAAATGCTGTTTCATCAAAAAAGCATCTGCTGGGAATATGTCAGTGCAGGCAAAAGTATTTAAGGAAAAATATGTGCATCAAACTATTTTTGTAAGAAAGGAACATTGCAAATTTATAAATACTATGCAGAATCACAATAGCTACAATCTAAATGTATCAAAAATGGGGTCTATCAGTGTGATTCTTTTGATCAATAAATTAGGATTATGTTTCATTTTTCTATGCACACATATATAAAAATCCATGAATGTATGAATTTAATAGAAACTTTCAGAGTATATGGGTTAGTTCTGATTCAGGAAGAAACACATGTTCTGAATGAGGGGAATTGCTGTAAAACACTCAATTTCCAAAAGCTTTACTCTGCATTCCCAAGCTTAGATTTTTGTGAGGCGCGTTTCCTGTAGCGAAGTGTTACCGTTCAGATCCGGTTGCTGCGTGTTTCAATCAATGGCAAACTGGCTTTTCTGTGAAGACGCCGACAGGTCCTGCTGCCCGTGGCCTGCAGCGAGTCACAGCGTCACGGAGACGGGGGCTGACTTTGCCCGTTTGTGCGTGCAGTTCGTGCGCCGGGAGCAGGAACAACAGGGTCTTTTAGATTTTCCTTTGAAAAGGTCTCTGGGACACAATCAGCTCATTGAGGGAGGAAACCCCGTCTGACAGGGTCCAGCAGGTGGGGGGCAGGATGCTCCTCAGGCGGGGGCAGCTGCCCTCCTCCCAGCCGGGCTGCGCTGGGATGATGCACAGTGGGACCGAGCCGTTCGCATGGAGGCTTCCAAATCCATCTCCAGGCTGAGCGGGCACCCTCCTGCCTGTCCCCTTTGTGGGCAGCGGGTACCTGCTGTGGCACATGCCCAGTTTTCGGAGAAGAGCCAGTTGCCATATCAACGGAGCCGGCTAAAGAAGCTCCAAAAATTCCTCTTTCACATCAGGTTTCGGTCCATGTCTAATGGCCCCTCCAAACCAAGGCTCAGGGCATCGCTCCGCGCTGGCCCTGGCCACCCACCAGCAGCCCCCGGGAGCAGCAGCGACATTGCCCGGGCACGGGGAGAACGGAGGATCTCACCCTGCACCCTGCCACGGCAGCGAGGTGCCAAGGCTGGCAGCAGCGCTACGCAGCGGAGAAACCGGTCCCACCTATTAAGAAAGTTCTAATCGCTGTATTTTATCCAACCTTGATGATAGGAACAGATGGTGTGCGTTGTGTAACAACATACTGAAAAATACGTCTTGGAAATAATTAGTGTCATAAATGAATTTCCCTGCTTTGGGGCTCTGGGATTGATCAGATAAGAGCCGTAGCAGCGAAGATTGCCACAACGATGAAAAAGCAAACTTTGCCCTTCCAGCAGTAAATAGCAGTTGTGTGGCCATGGCTGTGTCCCCCAAACTGGGGTTTATTTCCTCTCGGCGGAGGAGTTTCAGGGCACTGACAGGGCCAGTAGCTCAGCCCAGTGTCTGCCTGGGCAGCCCTGTGCTCAGCCTTCCGGGCGCTGGACATTCCAGGGATATTCTCACGCTGGGAGATGCCGGAGGAGCCTTTGGCAGCCGTGCAGAAGAGCAGGAGCACAGCTCGCCTGCCCTTGCCGACTGGAGTTGGCAGCATCCCCAAACCCTGTGCCCATGGCCACCCCGCAAGAGGACCAAAGCAGCGGGGTGATGGGTGCGGGGCAGGGGCAGGCGGGGTGCTCCTGGACAGGGATGCTCCCGGATGGGGGTGCTCCCAGACAGGGGTGCTCCTGGACAAGGATGCTCCTGGATGGGGATGCTCCCAGATGACGGTGATCCCAGACAGGGATGCTCCCGGACGGGGATGCTCCCGGATGGGGGTGCTCCCAGACAGGGGTGCTCCTGGATGGGGGTGCTCGCAGACGGGGGTGCTCCTGGATGGGGATGCTCCTGAACGGGGGTGCTCCCAGACAGGAATGCTCCCAGATGGGGATGCTCCCAGACAGAGATGCTCCTGGACGGAGATGCTCCCAGACAGGGATGCTCCCGGACGAGGGTGCTCCCGGATGGGGGTGCTCCTGGACAGGGATGCTCCCAGACGGGGATGCTCCCATGAAGCCAAGGTCAGCCCTGCCTGATCAAATGCTGTAAAAATGCAACGCGTTTCTGCTTCCCTGCAGGAATGGTCAGCAGATGCCAAGGCCCTTGCAAACGCTGTGTCGTGCGTCTCGGAGTTACCCTGTGGCACCCAGGACACCCGCAGCAGCCCCAGCCCAGCATCCACGGGCAGGGGTTTCCAGCCCTTCGTTTATTTCTAAGCCACTGCAAGTTATTCACGTGTGACCGGTGACAGCGACAGGTAGCTGTACAACGGGATGGGCAGGTGGCATCGCTGCAGCTCAGCAAGGGGCTAATTGAAGGGCTGGGGGCTCGTTTGTTTGGTTTAGAGACAGAGTAAGTCGTGGGTAACATTGGCACGTTGTTCCTTCCCCTTTTTTGGGGGTAATTAATAATCTATAATAAGACCAGACAAGGCCCTAAGCAACCTGATCTCGTCTGGCCCTGCCCTGAGAACTGGACGTCCCTTCCAGCCTAAATTATTTGTTGATTCCACGTTGATTCTAAATTCTCATTAAAACTTTACAGACATATTGAATTTAATAAATTCAGTAATTACTCATTTTGAGTCAGTTTTGTCTATTCATCCATATCTATTTTAATAATATTCTTTTGAGTTTTGGAAGTCTACAGTATAACTAAAGAGGGCTTTTTTAATTATGTTTGTTGACTTGAAAACTTTGGGAAAGAGAGAAACATGGATGAGACTAAAGAGTATGTTCTGGATCTAATTGCTATGTTCATCCATAGACAGCCAAAGAGGATAAAAATTTCCTTTGAAGTACCTGCATCTCCTTTTAATCCAACATCTCCAACCTGTGTAACAGGAATTCTGTTTGGCTTTACCAAATCAAACGTCCTGTAAATGGAGCCAGAAATGCAGATTCATCCACGGGTTGGGGTGAAGGTTTCTGCTCGCGCGTCCCTGGGGGAAGAGCTGCAGGGACAGGACAAATCTCCTCTCGGAGGAGGATTGCAGGATTTATATTTCATGTAGACTAGCCAGAAATAACTCAGCACAAGCTTTTCTGTGTGGTAGATCAGAAGAAGGGCATTAAAGGGTTTAATGATGTCTGTGTGAGAGAGAAAATTAAACCCAAAGAAATAAAGGTAGTTTGTGGCTGAAGCGGTGGTGTGACACGGGGCTGCTGCTCTCTCCAGGACCTGGGAACCTCTTGAGGTTATTGCCATCGTTTCATCTTCCTTTGAAGTGGTTTCCCTGCACAGCTAACATCAAAGACATAAATCTCCTCTCCCTTTATTTCTTAAAGTGTCGCAGAAGTAGATGACTAACAGCCATCAATAGCACCAATTTATTCCTGAAATCCCCAATGACATCAAAGGGGGATAATTCCGTTTTCAGCACAGCTGAGATCACTCTGTGCTCTCCGGGGAGCGAGGTGCCTGGGAGGAGAGGGGCCACGGCGTGTCCTGCACCCCAGCAAGGCCTGGAGCCCTGGGCCAGGGCACGCCAGGGATTGCCTTTGCTCCCCAGCAAGACCCCATGCATCACAGAGCTGCCTGCCCGCAGCCGGCTGGGCTGGGAAAGTGACTCCCAGCCCATCTCAAACCTTGTGGCACAAGGCTGGGCATCAAACCACAGGTCGTGTTCCTCCCCACGGGCCTGACTCCCTGGGCTTGGCAGCCAAGGCTGACTGCTGAGCCTCAAACGGGGTTTGTCAGGCCTCGTTCTTTGGTGATGCTGAAAGCATCACCCCCCCGGGGGCCTGCCAGGCCTGCAGAGTTTTATTAGCAAGTGGTCCAGGGGTATCAGAATGGAGGTCACTGGGTGCTGGCACGTTAGTTTTCACCCTTTCTTTGGAAAAGAAGCGGATCAGAGATAAACATATACATAAGAAGAAAAGGGGGGGGAGGGGCCAAAACAGAAAAATATAGATATATAAATATAAATAAAGTATTACGTGGAAAAGCACTAAGTTTCTGGAATTCAAAAACCTGCCTAACTTGACTGGTTCCTCATGGGGAGCTTTTCCATGAAGGAGAACGGGGTGGGATCCAGTGGCTGGAGTCCCATCTGCTGCTCTTCTTCCTCTGTACGCAGCGAAACGCAGCCGCTTTATTTACTATTCTCAAGGTCCCCATTTCTTCTTGAAAACTTCTGTTCTTTTACAGCTGTAGGCTGTTCCTCTGCAGTTTAACCCTAATTCCACACAACATGGCTCATTCCTGTCGCCATGTATTATCATAATGTAATACAGAAGGATGAACATTTAGTGCACAGATCCGGACAAAACGGGTTTCCGTTTACTGCCCAGAAAAATATTTCAAGTTCAGTCAGAAACGATATTTGCCCCCCTGTTTGTACCTTAAAGATTTTAATGTTTTGGTCACCGCTACATAAAGGTGTTTCTGTAGCTAATTAGGCAGCATGAGGCTATGGCAATCCCCTCCTTCCGTGCTCTATTCCTTGCAACAAGCGTAGTGCTCCCTGTCCGAGCCTCGCGGGCGGCTACGGACCCTGGACGGCACAGCCTTCGGCAGGCAAGCCCTCCCGCCGCAGCGGCTCTGAGGCAGATCTGAAGCAGCCCAGTCCAGACAACTCTGGGTGGTTTGAGCAGTTAAGCCGAAAGATATTTTGTTATTATAAATTATAAGGTGTCTTTTTCTGTCACATTTCTTGGACTTCTTTCTTTTTTCCAGCTGCCCCGGGTGACGGCAGTGCACGGGGGGCACAACTCACCATGCAGGTGTTGCAGGTATAGCCCCTCCACTTCCAGTGGGTCACACAACTCCAAATGCCTCTCCCTGGCTGTGGGGCTGAGGGACATGGGGCAGTGCTGGGCAGTGCTGGGGTAACGGGTGGACTGGATGGTCCTAATGGTCTTTTCCAACCAAAACAATTTGACGCTTCTGTGTCACTGCGAGCAATGGTGGGTTCCAGTTCTGTTACTGCTGTTGGCTGTGCTGCTGCAGGCAAATCCTGCACATCACATGCAGAAGGATTCTGCACATCCACTTCCAGTTCTCCTCCCTGGCCCTTCCTTGCGATACCACGTAGGAGTAAGGTACAAGTTTACTGCTCCTGACAAACCAGCTTTTGGGCACAGCTCTGCTGGGTCCCAGGGGTCTCCTCCCACCTCCCACGGGTCAGCTCCCTGCTCCCACCAACATAAAAAACCCGTTCTTCATTCTCCACACGATTTCATGCCTATTGCCTATTTTCTCCCACCCTGACCTCACCTTTCTGCCAGCTCTGCATCTCCTTTCCCTCACCCAACCTCCTGCCGAATAAACCACCCCCCACCAACCACTCCTTCCTCGTCAGTCCCAGCGCTGTTATGTCCCCACTCAAACTCAGCGTCTGCCTGGGCAGTTCGAGCCACCCACGGTGTCACTGACCTGGGGACGGGGGCTGCGAGGCCCCAAACCCCACTCCGGCACCATCTGCGTGGGCAGCACCGGCTGAGCAGCCCCAAATTGGCGGTGGGGGTGTTGGGAGTCGCGGGCCACGGGCTGGGTACTCGCCCCGCACCTCACACACTGCTGCCCGCTTCCACGGACTGAGGGTTATTGAAAGAGACGCACATACGGTAATCAGAAGGAAATAAAAAATCACTGGACAATTTAATACACGGACTGCTGCTCCTGCCTGCCACTGCCAGAGCTCTTCTGCGATGCGGGCACCGTACACAAAGCCTACCGGCAGAGAAAATGGATAAAAAAAATGCAAAATATTTCTTATCACAGGTGGTTGCTTTAGATTATTTATCACAACAAGGTTTCAGAGGGTCTCTGGGGACCTACCATCCTCAGACACTCACAAACCAGTATTAATTCCAAACATTATTAAGACACATTTAAAGCCCTTATTAAATGCAATCAAGTCTGATTTAGAAAGACTGGGAAGGTAAACATAATTAAAATGAACATGCTGCCTGGAATATAAATTCTTTTTCATCCAGCATTTGAGAGTCATATTGTGAGAAAATTAATAACCTTAACCAGTGATTTTTTTTGTGCCCACTGAGAAAAAAAGGGTTTGGTTGCCCTTGTTAAAGACATTACAGATTCCTTAGAAGAGGGATCCCGAGTCCTGCATCTGGTTTTACCAAAGCGATGCTCCCTCCCTGGGACACTGGAGCACGTGCTGTACTTGAGCAGAAAGTTCTAAGATGACTTTAATTAAATAACTGTCACTAGAGAAGGAGAAGAGAGAGATGGGGAAAAATGAAACTTCCTTCACCTTCCTCCCGCAGCTGTACATAGACACCCACAGGCACACCACAGCTCACTGCCAAGCAAATGTGGAAGAGGTTTGCGAAGGCTTTTGGGGGGCAAGAAGGGGTGTGGAGCCGTAGCACAAGGAGAGGCTGAGCCCCCAGTGCTACCCACCAGCCACCCCATAGCCTACAGGGCCAGCCGGCAAATAATGCACAGGCCAAGGAGTGTCCCCCAGGGCCACCGAGGTGATCATGGAATCACAGAACCATGCAATCGTTTCGGTTGGAAAAGAACTTTAAGATCACAGAGTCCACCTGTCACCCCAGCACTGCCCAGCACTGCCCCATGTCCCTGAGCCCCACAGCCCCACGGCTCTGAAACCCCTCCCGGGGTGGGGCCTCCCCCTCCCTGGGCAGCCCCTTCCAACCCTGACAGCCCTTTCCGGGAAGGGATTTCCCTGATATCCCATCTAACCCTCCCCTGGCACAACTTGAGGCTGCTCCCTCTTGTCCCATCACCTGTCCCTGGGGAGAAGAGACTGACCCCCTCTCTGCACCCCTTTCAGGGGGCTGTAGCCAGCGATAAGGTCTGCCCTGAGCCTCCTCTGCTCCAGGCTGAGCCCCCAGCCCCCAGGCGCCCATGCTGCAGG
>NW_010227763.1:0-12104 GCF_000690775.1 Eurypyga helias | reverse complement strand
ATGAGCTTCCTTGTCTTTTTTCCTTCTATTCTCCCTTCTCCCCCTCCGCTGGAGGAGGAAGCGGGGAGTCGTGTGAGCAGCTTCATAGCATTTTATTACTGGCCAGGGTTAAACCACAGCACACATCCTCACTGCTCTTAAGCACAGATGAATGCTATCCCTACCAAAGCAGTGTGACTTAACCGAGTCACCTAGCTAATCACAATCTGGATCAGAGAGAGTCACAGCCCAGTGCCCCAAATTTATCTCACTGGATTGTCCCACTCACTCACTAGGCCAGTGGCAGTAAGAAACATCTCACCTGTAAAATATATTGTTGATCTGCCGTCTCACGTATGCTCGCAGACCCAGGAATTTCCCATAGATCCTGTGCAGAATAGTCTTTAGGAAGTCTCGTTCTCTAGGGTCTTCACTATCAAAGAGATCCAGCAGCTGTGGGGAGAGAAATTCAGCGTCTGCATACTGCCTGTCTGGACAATGCTACCAGCAACAGCGGGCACTGCTCCGGCTCAGCAAAAGCAGCTCTTTCAGCTGAGTGATGCCTGCAGCACCCTGAGCACAGTGGTTGCTTCCCCAAAACATTCAGCCTCCTAGTCACAAGCTGGAACCACCCACACCTCTTTTGTCTCTGGAAGCACAGTGACGGCCTGCACACGCTACAAAGCTGCATGTCCTCAGATTTCCCCTGCAAGCCCACCAGTGCCGCCCTCCACTCATCATACATGTGATGAGTTAACTCTGGGGACTACGGCTCACACACGTTCTTGCCCCCACACAGAGAATTCTGGCTGCTCATTCAAGAGTAGACAAAGGAAAAAAGAAAACGCACATCATCAAGGCCGTGCCGACAAAGCTGTGTGCCTAACACCGTGACCAAAATCTGCCGCCTGTCTTTCACAAACGTGGTGCACAGCGTAGGGGCAACGACTACTCACCGATAGTACAAACTTCTGGTCAATGTACTTCTTGGCTACATTTGGTTGAAAGTCAGGCGATTCCAGGAACCGGAGGAAGAACTCGTACACCAGCTATGGGGGGAAAAGGAGAGATCGCTCAAATATCCCCCCCTCCATCCTCTCACCAGTGTTTTCTTCACATTTTAAATGTTTTCCTTCTCCCTAAGGATTCAGGGAAAGTCTGGGAAGGCTGAGCAGGAGCACAGAAAACACAGAAACCTGTGTTTCCCAACTCAATGGGATCAATTCAGCCGCCAGTAGCACATAACTGCCCAAGTCTGCATCACCTCAGGTCCCAGACCAAAGACAACAGCCACCTAACTCAAATGAAGACACTGGGCCTGGGAAACTCTTCTCCCACTTTCAGCCCACGTCTCTACAGGGAACAGAAACATCCAGAGGAGAGATGGCAAAGGCTCAGGCTTCGGTAGAAGCCCCTGGGACACACCATGGATGAACAGAAAAGCAGAGAAATGAAACAGACCCCAGGAAAACATGTTGTGTGCTCTGCCTCCTGGGGCCTGACTCCAGACTGGCTTGGCTAAACCATGCAAGCTGCATGGTGTGTCCCACTTGGGCAACAAAGGGCAGCTTGCTTTAAGGCTGTCAGTGCTGAAACAGCAACTTCTGGTCCTGCTGTCCTCCTAGAGGGATGAGTCCATTCCTGTGCTGACCCTCCCTAGTGCTTCTGAGGGGCCAAACAAGAGCACTGCATCCCAAAGGTCTGACTCTGGAATTAAAGGAGCTATGGGGCCACCTTCCATAGGTAGGGCCCACCTGCCAAGGACAGCAGCACAGAAAAAAACAAGTTGATGGCCGAAAACCTCAGCAGGCGCTTGCCACAAATCCATGGTGGCTGCTGCTGACTGCCCTCTGAGAAACAAATGCTTCCCAGCATTCACAGCATGCTGGTGCTGAAGACACACCATTTCTATCGACGGTCACATCCCCTTGTCATCTGCAGCAGTGAGAAGTGATTAACCACTGCTGCAGAACTGCACTTTTATTTCCTCTCTGTATTTTCTGCTTCATTGTGCAGAGCCCAGCTCTTGTTTTGCCTCTGTCTGCTGGACAGCACGTCCCTGTGCCCCCTCAGCCTGGGGAGGCCCCCCGAAAGCTTACCTCCTGACTTCCACTGCTGAGCTGCTAAACCATGCTCACTGTTGCTTTCATAACCCTTTTCACCTACTTGAAGGCTGTTTCCCAGGACACTCAGTCTAATGAAAGGATCCTTGACTCCCTCCCCATCTTCCTCCCCTCCAGTTCCCTACCTTTTCCAATCAAGTGCTTGCTCCCAGTTAACACAACTGAATTACATCCAGCATACAAGAGACATGTCAGCAGGTGCTGGAACAGGCTTTGCTTCGGCACCAAGCAGTCCTCTTCCTCCATGCACCTCCCAGGGAGCTGGGCAAGGAGAGGAGCACTGAAGCAGACAGGGGTGCTGTCTCCAAAGCTGCTGAAGCCCAGAGGATGAGGGCTTTTGAGCCTTTGGGAGGGACATCAATGCTGCTGGGAATTGCCTCTTTACACTGGCAATCCGGCATAATTCCCTCACTCCCAGTAAAGTGTTCACTCCCAGCCTAGCTGAGGGCCACGTAGGATTACAGCCATCTGCAGGTGACTGTACACAGCCATCAGCCTGTTTCCAGGACACCCCTGCTGCTTCCATTGCCTACAACCACATCTGACCCACGGGTGGCCTGGTCTCTCCCAGTCCCCACAGCAGCAAGCTCACAGGCTGGGGATCCAGTGGCAGGGCTGGCAGACTCCAGCCCTGGACTCTAATTCCTGGAGATAAATTCACCACATCTATATCCAACCCTCATCCTCCTCACCTGAAGGTGTGGCCAGGCAGCCTCTAACGTAGGCTCATCTTCCTCGGGGTCAAACTCCGCACCTGTGGGATTGGACGATGGCGGGAGTGTCCGGAAGAGGTTCACTGAAAACTGAGGTGAGCGAAAAGGCATATGAATGACATCCCTGCACCCCACCGTGGCCCTCCCCGTAGCAAATCCTTCACCGCAGAGCAACGCACTGTGATTTGCCATAGCTGTGCCCACAGATCCCTCCCTAGACGCTGTGGGGTTGCAGGATGCATATGAACTCACAAGTGTAGTCTGTGCCAGGGGCAAGAGCTTCCACCTCTCCCTACATCAAGCACTGTCACCCTGCTCCCATTCTTCTCTTTCTGGGGGTGGGCAGGTAATAAGGAATGGGTAGGACTGGAGTCATATTCCTCTTTGACAAACCCCTGTCCTCCCCGCCCTGCCGTGCTTCTGAACAGTCTGCACACAAGCCCATTCTGGCCCCATGCCCTACCATGATAACAGCTTCGGGGTAGATGGCCTCAGTGACAACATCACGGTTGTGCGTGATGTATTCCACCATCTCGTTGAGACCGGCTCGCTTCACCTCCTTGAACTTCAGGTCACTGAGGGGGTCGGAGATGAAGTCAAAAAGCACGCAGCACTGCCGCAGCTTCTGGATGAAAAGCTCTTCTCGTTCGTGCGGAGGAGCATCTGTCAGAGAAAGCAGGGACATCTGTCCTTGGAGACAGGCAAAACAGCTTTCCAGTTTGCCCAGTGTGGTTTGCTCCCTGTCCTGCATTCCCCCTTCCTTGTCACAGTCCCCACTGAGCTGGCGGGGCAAAAGGAAAAAGCAGTGTTATCCCTGCCATATAGAGATGGGTGAGGAAGGAGAGGGATTGAAAGGCCTCTGGAGCACTATCCCATAAGGTGATTTCAAACATGGTAGTATCGTCTGATCTGATAAGCCCTGATCCCTTCCCAGTACAAGGTACACTGGAAAAAAAACTCACTTGACTAGCTCCCATCACAGACCAGTGACACCCACGCCCTGCACCCCAGTCACAAGGGGAGTGGGGCAGAGCACCCCATAGGCTAACCCTCCTCCCTGAAGAGAAGAGCCAAGGCAGGAGAGGCCCTCTATTAACAGCATTCCCTTTTCGATATATTGCCACTGGAGACCATGCACTGCTAAGGCCAACCAGGCAAACTGACCTCCGACTCGCAGAATGGCTGCTGAGCTGCCAGGCAGTCACCCTTCCTAAAAAGGACTGCCGTTTTCTGTGAGCAACGTCAGCAACGGCTCTGGCTGATGCTTTCTCCTTGTCCACACTTAAGTCATGTTTAATTGCACCATTATGTAGACTAACTGCTAATGCCGGGTAATTGCCCTGATGGGGACAAGTTCAATAGCACTACCGTAATTTGCAACGGAAACACAAGGAGGAGGAGGCCTGGTTGTGCTGATTTCAGGCAGGAACGAGCTCCTCTCTCATACAGAGCTGGCTGGCCCAGAGCAGCGCAGAGATTTGTTTCATTCCATGGCAAGTCACGCTCAGTGGTCAGCGGGAGGTGGCCTGGATGTGATTGTTAAGGTGTTTGGCTAGCTTGATAGCTGGGTCGTTAGCTCCTTTAGTTGGCTCTTGGTAGTTGTTAGGAGGGGAGCAGTTAGTGGTTTGGGGTGTCGGGGTTTTTTCTCACCCTTCTCAGGCTCAGGGACTGTTCGCTGCTTTGGGACCTGGCTGTGTGTCGGTCGGCATGTGGTGAGCTACTGTATGTTCTGTTTTCTATTGTTTTAATTACTTAGTAGTAGTAGTATTGTTAGTATCACTATAATTTACATTTAAATCATTAAACGAGCTGTCCTTGTCTTCTCCTCCACTCTGCTGCACTAGAGGAGGGGAAGAGGTGATCGAGCGACTGAGTGGTACTTAACTGCCAGGTAAGGCTAAACCACAACACTGGTTCTCTCCCAGGACCCAGGCTGTAGGAACCAGGAGCAGCCTGCACCAAGGTCTCTGTACTTCCCCACCTTCCTGCACAGAATCTGAGGCAATCCTAAGTACATATAAGCATGAGGGTTTAAATCAGTTCAAACGGGAAGGTAAGTACCAAAGTCTGCATTGAGTATCCTCCTTTTCCTTTACGCTATCCATCAGTTCTCAACCTGCAACCAAGCCAAGCACCTTTCCCAGAGCCATCCCCGAGGCGCTGCCAGGAGGAGGTCAGCAGGACGCTGCCAGGGTTGCTTTGGGAAGAGCCCTTACACCACTGCACTCTGCCTGGAGAAGACATAGCTTGTCACGTAGGTCACCCCGACCCCACAGCTTCTTTACCTTTAAGGGCTGGGAGCTTTTGTAGTTCCCGGTTTTTGCTCAGATTGAAGCGAGAAGAGCTGTGCCGGCGCTCCTTCTTCACAATCTGGGGTCCTCCCGAGTATTTAATCTTATTCAGCTGGGTTGGTGGGGGAGCGCTGTTACTGGGCCGCTTATTTGAAGTTGTCTGCTGTTGCTGCTGCTGCGGCTGCGGCTGCTGCTGCGGCTGCTGGGCCTGACAAGGGAGAAGAGAGTAAAACAACTCAAGCTTTTACCTACAAGTCTCACAGGCAATCAGTTATTGCCATCACCTTCTCGGACTGAAGAAACCCGGCACGTTTTTCAGTGTTGCACTTGCAGTTCAGTGCATCTCACCCACTTCTGCAGGGCTCTCGACCCGTTGGTTGCATTTGCACCATACCTGCAAGCTGAACATCGCTTTTACTCGTGTCTGCAAGGTTCCACAAAGACACCAGAGCCTCTCAGCACACAGGGTGCTAGGGATATGGTAAGCAAAAACACATCTTGTAACAAGTCATGGAACTTTGCTGACACGAGAAAGCAGAAATAAGAACTTTCTGTGGTGCAAACGGAGACATCGGTGTGCCACAGCCTCTGATTACTGCACTCTATAAAACACACAGCAGCAAAGTTTTGAAACCTAGCAAATTGCTTCCCCATCTTTGTGCAAGGAACCATCTGGGAAAAAGCAGAGCAGCACATAGTTCAGAGCAGACATGATGGCCCTGGAAAGGCAGTAGTGAAGACCACCAAAATCATTGCTCCATCCCTAGACCAGGAGTTGCAAAGTCTCCAAACCACACAGGCCATACCCAAAGCTTGTGGGCTTTCCTAAGCCATACTGGCTGCTCCTTTCATCTCCACTTTGTCTCAGCCTCACTGCTGCCTGGACTTCTGTCAATCTGCTTTTTCCACATCCCCCCTTTTAGCCACAAACCCTTTGCCTGCACTTTCCTCCAGCAGACATCCTCTCCCTGCTTGTTAAACAGCGGGCACTTTCCTCTTTTTTAGCAGGGGACCAGACACTCAAGTGTTTGCCAGTGTTTGCTCAGCTCAGCTCTGCTCTGACCTCACTGACCAAGTCCCACTTGGACGATAACGACTCAATAACTGACTCTTAAACACCATACTGACCCAACCTGTGGAAAACATGGAAGAGGGGGACATCCTGCCAGCAAGCCTCTAGCAGAGGGCTCAGCTGGAGACAGCACTCAGCCTCCTCTGGTTCTGCTGTGTGAGCCCAGCAACGCTCCCTTCCTCAGCTCTGCCACCTCATTCCGGCTGGCACAATAAGCCAAGGAGCTGCAGGGTGAACCTGTTTAGGACACAACAGGGATAGCGCAATGGATGGGGAGCAGAGGTAGGTGAAATCCTTGAACGACACCCCCTCCTTTCCTCATAAACTGCTCACTGGCACATACAGCGCAGCGGTACAAACGCACACCTCCCCAGAAGGCCGACCAGCAGGATGTTAATGGAAAGGACCAGCAGCGCAGCAGCTCAATCAGAGCTCGCTTCCAAATGAGATATGGCCTGTCTCTTCCTGGGAGGAGCAGCTGAGCTGCAGCTTACCTGAGACAGGCACAGTCCTTACCCTGAACCGAGTCCCGACGGTTTCCAAAGAGGTGTGGCACAGCACCACAGTGTAAGAGCAAGAACTACTGCACAGCACATGGGGAAGCATCAAGGTAGGAATAGGGAAAGCTGCCTACAAGGAGACACTGCCCTACAGATCAGGAACTGTACAACAAATGCAAAGACTCTCTGTGAAGAACAGCATCCAACACAAAACACGAATCATAGAATCATGGAATGGTTTGGGTTGGATGGGACCCTAAAGACCATCTAGTTCCAACCCCCCTGCCATGGGCAGGGACACCTTCCGCTAGACCAGGTTGCTCAAAGCCTCATCCAGCCTGGCCTTGAACACTTCCAGGGATGGGGCATCCACAGCTTCTCTGGGCAACCTGTGCCAGTGCCTCAACACCCTCTCCAGGAAAAATTTCTTCCTGATATCTAATCTAAACCTCCCCACTTTCAATTTAACCCCGTTACCCCTTGTCCTGTCACTACAGCCCCTTGTAAAAAGTCCCTCCCAGCTTCCTTGTAGCCCCTTCAGGTACTGGAAGGTGCTATAAGGTCTCCCCGGAGCCTTCTCTTCTCCAGGCTGAACAAGCCCAATTCTTGCAGGAGGGTGTACTCCCCACCTACCCAAAAATGTCACACACAAACGTTCTGAGCATGGTGTGCGTACCACAGGCTAACAGGCTGCGGCCACACCACCTTCGTGAGGGGTCTGGAAAAGTCCCTGCCACAAGCTTCTACAGTCTTCAGTGGCTGGCACAAAGAGAAACAGAACAACAACTTCAGGTTTAGTTGCTGGTCATTTAGGAAACAGCCACACACGTGCAAATTCACACAACTGAGTTTTGCCAGAGAAAATGCAATGATGGGGGAGGTCAGATATACGCTTAAGCTGCAGCACTCAGAGGGGTTTAGGAGGAATCGCTTCTATATGGACTTTCTGGCACCAAGCTGAATACTTGCTTTCAGGAGGCGCTTCCTGCAGCAGGCCTGCTGTCCTTCTGCCTTCAACACCTCCTACCTTGGCCACATGCATCGGAAGACGCTTGTTTTAAATTTCCTAACACTTTGTTCTCTAATGTTTCCATCCCTGAAAACACAGCAGACTGCTAAAACTGAAAGCTTCTCTCTTAATACACAGGTAATCAACCTCACAGACCGTTTTCCTGACATCAACACCAGCCGACCACAACATGGCTGCAGGCACACATCTACCTGACCGGGCTCAGCCCGGGCTCGCACCACCCCGGCAAAGCCAGCTGCTCGGGAGACACTGCTTGCCAGCAGCTGCTACGGTGCACGTGCTGAAGTGACCAGAGAACAGCACAAAGCCGTTCACCCAAGCGCGGTGCGGCAGCCCCACCTTTCCCGCTGCAGCGGAGCGGCCGCTCGTGCCAACAGGATGGGCCAGTCCCAATTGCAATCGCGTTCACACTCCCCCAGGCACAGGCTCCCTGGTTTTGCACTCCCCTGGGCAGAGGCTCCCTGGCTTCCAACTCCCCCGCCCGGTACAGGTTCCCTGACTTCGTGGCACTTCCTCCCCACTGGTTCCCACCACCTCTCCTCCTCACTAGGAACTTGCCTGCACAAGTCAGTGGGCCCTGGGCTTGCCCTGTGTCATTTCTCTTCACCCCAGGCTCCCAAGGACAGAGACCCTCTTCCCTCAGCCCCCCTGAGCTGTGCCAGCTTCTCCTCCGCTCTCCTACCCATGCATGACCTCACCTCTGCAGGCACTCCTACTGCAGCTGGGTGCATCGCCACTCGAAAAGCCCTTCTGCCTCACTGGTCCCTTGAGCATCCCCCGCTTGCTAAGCTTCTCAGCCCAGATCTCAGCTCCTCCTCCTCCGATGACTCTTCCCTTCCCATCCCTCAAGTCAGTACCTGCTCTCTTTGTCTGCTGTTACACAGCTCCCCTATTAAAATGAAGCTCTCTGCCTCACAAGTAACATCGGCGCACGCTGTAACGCCTGTCTCTGGATAATGAACTCCAGGTACTGCAGTAACAAGCCCCATGGAGATATCTGCAAAACACGTAATACAGCAGCTCAGTGGAAAGGAGCACCCTCTCTCAGAGCTGCAAATCTCACCAGCGAGGCTCCAAACTGCCCTTGAGGCTGCAGAGCAACTCCTCTCTCCTCTTTACTGCTGTTGCTAATCCCTGCTCCCACTTCCAGGTCATTAATGCTCTTCCCCACCCAGCTGCCTCTCCTTTCTGGACTTTTTTTTTTCCCATCCTCATTCAATGCTGCCTTGTTCTCTGACGTTATGTTTCTTTCTCCTTAAACAGCCACGCAGACATTCTCTGCATTCATACCTTCATCACAACTCAGAGGGAATGGACTACACAAACCTTTTATTTCCCACTCCCTGCTCTCATGTTTTCCTCCCCTGCTTCTGTCTCTTCCTGAGCAAATGGCACCCTCCCCCAGGCGAGGGGCTGGCCAGGCTCTGCTGGCTCTTCACCTCAGAGAGCTTCACCCTAAGACGGGCAGCTAAAAGGGCGGTGCAGTACTCCCGCACGTCCGAGGGACCCCAAACACTTGCCTTCCCTTGTGGGGCTGATCTGCTGCTGAACAATCTGCCATTCCAGATCGGCTCCACTAGAAGCTCCTTCGCTTCAGAGAACAAAGCACTACACTTCAGGGTTCCTGGACTGACCCCTACCCTCTCCGTATCCCTCCACAGGAAGTTCTCGCCCACTCCGCTTGAGCTCCTTCGCTTCAGAGAACAAAGCACTACACTTCAGGGTTCCTGGACTGACCCCTACCCTCTCCGTATCCCTCCACGGAGACCTCCATAGGAAGTTCTCGCCCGCTCCGCTTGCTCACATCTGTCAAACCAGAGCTGCTCGTCGACAGGCTTTACTCATTCCACCAGCCAGACAACTTGCCTGCAAAACAAGTCACAACTTTCTGGTACCAGATTAAATTAGGGCTGAGTCCTGCCCTGCTCCTTGAAGCATGGTGTGAGAGAGGAACGCGCGTACTGGAAGAGGACTGCCCTAAAGTTGCTCTCTTGCCACAAGCCCATTAAGCATCTAAGGAGGTATGAAGAAAAAAGAAAATTCTCTTTGGTGAACACAACTTTCACCTTAGAAAAGGCGACCGACCAACCCCAACTCCATGGAAGGATTCACAGGGCACAGAACTCTACACAACGGCAGCAGAGGCATCCAGAGGCTCAGCCCATCAACCCCACCAGGCAACACCAATCCTGGTGTTTCACCAGCCAAACCCCCTCCTGCTTCTGACACCGTGAAAGAGTCTAACTCCCAGCACATGATCCCCAATGTGAAATTCAAAATACCTTTCTGTGCTTCCTGAAGAGCAGGAAAATCGCATTCAAACTGGCATACATTTCTTCTTATCAAGCAAAGAGCTCTCTTCCATCCTGCAGCAGAGCAGTCCGGAGACAGGAAAGCACCAAGAGAGAACAGGCTTCACGGCAAACTCAACAGGGAAAGGGAGAAGTGACCTGTGGCACTGCACACTGCAGAGGTGTCTCCTTTCTGCTCTGCTCTCTGTTCCTATGATCAAAGGAAACCCAGCCTTCCATCTTAAAGAAGGGCTGGATTTTGTTTGGAGTATGAGGAAGTGGCTGGATATGTTTTGTGGGAGGGAAGCTTAGACACATCCCTTCTAAGTTTCTTCTGCACCCAGGAACAACCAGACATTACGTGCCATTTCAGGTCACGGAAGGAAACTTGTAGCCTGCACTGTTCTTCCTTTCTTACTGCATCACTTGTAGTAAGGAGAGCAGCACAGCAGCCCACCGCTGATTTGGACGGGAACATCAGAGTCCTCTGCCTTGATGGCTGTCTGTCACCCTCACGCTGCGAGACCCAGGCTTCCCTTCTTCTTCCCAGAGCGGTGAGCTCAGCAGACAAAGAGTGCCAAATAAACAAAGGGTAAGCCTGACCCCATGGTGCCAAGGCAGGAGTTCTCTCGCTTCCTCAGAGCTGGCAGACAGCTCTCCCAGTAAGCTGTTTTCAGCTGTATACACAAAATAAAATGGGCAGAGGCCAAGACCAGGATGGGATATAAAAAGAGAATTTACAAAACTGCCGCCTGCTCCAAGGCAAACAAAGTTGGCTTCTGATTCTTTGGTGGCCACACAGCAGGTTAGTCATGAGCATGGCTTGGACTTTGATACCAAGTGGCTAGTAGGAGGGGTATTTTCCGAGGTTCTACAACACAGATCTATGCTTTGGAGGTGACTCTAAAATAACTTTATTTTGACTGTGACCATCCCACTGAACTACAGATTTCATCCCAGTCTTCATTAGCCTTATATCTCTTCCATCCCTAATCCTCCAAATTACAAGTGCAACGTGTTCCAGGCGAGACTCGAGTACACAGGCTTCTAAGGACACAGAAGTGGCACAGCTTGTTTGCCAAACTGCAGCATTAAAAAAAATAAAACACAGACATATGCATGCTTCCTTGGACACACGTACAGCCCTCTTCTGAGCCAAGTCTTGAAATCCACAACCACGCTGTTTGAGCGCCGGACAAACACAAGTCCACCAGAAAAGTTCCACTTTACCCAATCTTTTACTCATTCTAAGCACAGCTTATCACTCATCACATTCTGCTGAGGCCATCCTCTCACATCTGGCTTGGCAACATCAAAACTGAGAGTGAAAAGAGGCTCTGCACAGCTCGGAATACAGACTGACTTCTTGTTGCTGAGCACAATGTTACTCACAAGGTTGTTAAGCTGAAGGAGAACCACTTAATCTCTATTCTTCCAGGTGTCCTATCCATTATTTCCTAGCCTCACTCCCCCAGAACATCCCTCAAAAGAACACATTCCTTTTCTACTGCTTCTCACTACTCTCCCACTTTGAGACAAGGTGACAAGAGTTTACTGCGCTTTGCTCTGACAGGCGCAAGGAACCTGCTCCCATCTGCCAGGCTTCCTACTCCTTGGAGACCGTGGCTTTTCCCTCTCTGCAGCCACGCTCTGCGAGCAGCGCCCGCTGACAGCTTTGTGCCAAATCTCTTTTTGCAGGGCTGTGGGGTACAAGGCTTATCCTGTCTCCTATGCCATAGCCATCGCTCCCTCTGGGCCAACTTTCAACGGGAACTAACTTCATCTTAACTTCAGTCTTTGCTTCCATATTCTCGGATTCTGGTGACACACTGGCAGAGCAGCTCGAATGAAAGACGCTATTCCTCCTCAAAGACGAGCTGCACGCACACACTGCCATGTCCAAGGTGACAGCCTTACCTCTTCCGAATTCTCTGCCCCGCCATCCTTCCCGCTACCGCTGCTGCCAGGCTTTGTAGTGCTTTTTGCAGACTTCGGAGACTCCTGGAAAGCAAACACATTCCCAGACGGTTTCAGCTTGCGCGGACTGTGGCAGGGCTTTGCAGAGCTCCGCTGTGCACCGCCAGACCCACCCACCGCCGCCCCTG
>NW_010227762.1:0-10298 GCF_000690775.1 Eurypyga helias | reverse complement strand
GCCGGGGGCGCACACGGGCACGCTCGGGTGGACGGATGTAAGTGCCTCTGTGTGTGTGTCTACGTGCGTGTGTCTCCGGTAACGTTGCGCGAAGCGCTGTTTCAAGGAGACTCCGGGCTCGCTAGCCGCAGTGTACTTTGTGTGCATCGCTTTTACGTTTTGCTGTAGCGTATGCGTGACCAGTGCAGAGCAAGCTTTATTTCACCTCTGTTAACCTGAGCCTTCGTTTGCTGTTTTTATTGCCCTCTGCCTCCCCCGTCCCCTAAATCCACATGCAAATCGAGTAACACAGTAGGTCTCACCTGTCCATTCCTTGGGGCCAAGTAGACCACTACGGTTATCGCAAGGAAAGGAGACGTAAGTTAAAAGCTGCGGAGGTGAGACCATGAAGGATTCCCTTCACTGCTCCTGCAACATCCGTCCTAGCTCAGCTTCTCATTGCAGCTGTCAGTGGAAAAAAACGTTTGTGTCCCACAGTGGCTGTTTTTATCCGGCTTTACACACACGTGACAGACAGAATATTGACATTCCTGTCTTCTCTCCCATCCCTCCCTTTTTAGAAATTAGGGTTCAAATTAGCTGTCCCAGTGGTAGAAGGCAGAAGTGTAAAATCTGCAAAGTTGGTACAAACTCTTCCAGATATACTGGTGGGCATGGTGGAGGGATTTATTTTTTGGTTGGTTTTTCCAGGGTAAAATTTCCATCCTTCTCCCCTCACAGTAAATAGACATTCTGGATGTTCTTTTTCACTTCCAGGGAAGAAAAAATACTCACAGTGCTACAATAAACAAACAAGGAAATCACAAATGTGCTTAGAGAATAAACAGTTATTCAACAATATTACTAAGCAATAAAGCATAAATTATATTCCTGTTTCTCTTCAGGTGACAAGACGTAGAGATATAAAGATTGCTTTTATCCTAAGTCGGTCAATGAATTTATGTAGATTTGTCATTTCAAACAGAGGGTACAAATCTTTCTTTGTGCAGCAACTCTAATTCTACCTTTGTCAACTGAAGACAATAAACTAGAAAGATGAATGTGCATTTTGTCTTTAGTAGTATATCCTATTGTCAAATGGGGAAAACTTTTTATTCAAAGAGCTGGATCAATAGTTGACTTTGTTTTGAAGCATTTATTTAAGATGCTACTTAAAAAGAATGAAGTTCATGCTCGTAACATCCTTAAAGAAATCTCTCAAAGGCAATTATTCTGTTTGCCAATGTAGCGGTCATTGCCATGTAGCAACAAAAAGCATGAAAGCTAGATGTGGAAATCCCTTTGGGTTCAGGCAGTGCTTTCTCAATGGAAGAAGAACAGTAGGAAATTAAAAAGTGAAATGCACTTTAAAAAAATGTGTTTGAATTTTTTTAAACAGCTTGCTTTGAATAGGTGAAGTTTCATCTCTAACCAGTAAGCTTCAAGGTCAATGACATGCAAATAACAGATGTGTTCCATGCCTGAAAGAATGCCACCAACTTTAGGTAATGTTTAGTGAGCAACATTTTAAAAGTTGACTGTCTGACTGTTATTTTAACCTGTAAACTCTCAGTGTTCAGCAAGTCTTTGTTCAGAAGAACACAAAGTGTCTTCCACTGGAATTAACTACTTTATTTTCAAAATATGGGAGGCTAATGAAGATACCACTTTACTAATGATGGTCCTGTAACACTTGTCAAAGTCAGTGAAAAGACCCTCAGTGCTTTCAGGTAAATTTAGTCTGACACACTGTAATACAGTATTTGAAATTTCAACTCTTTCACAGATCTTAAAAAGCAATTTATTTACAAGTAAACTGTGGTGCTCTTATTTTTATATGCTTCCTAAGAAAAGGAAGCACTATCTAAAACCAGCAAAACCCCTAACAAGACTGATCATATGCTGAGCGTATTATATCTGCTTCCATCAAAATGAATTCCATAGGCAGGTGGATCCACCTCTACGGGACTTTGAATTGACTAAGTCAAGTTAATAATGAATTTCATGACTACTTAATACATTGACTGTTCACCTGAGTTAAGCAAGCAGAATATTATTCGGTGTTCTGGAGTCATGGCTGAGAAACATATGAGAAGGCTATGAATAAATGGCTAAAAAAATGTTAGGAAAGGCAAGAGTGGTAAAGGCATAAAAACAGAAAGGAAAAAGAAAGAAAAAGCAAAGCTATGTTTTCTAAAATTTCATCTTGTGTTGTTTACTTGCCATCATTTGACTTCTTTCATCATTTAAATCCCTGTGATCTCACACTTGGCTTTGTGGTGCTTTAAAGTGTTTCAAATTGAGTTTGCTAAATGAAAAAAAAAAAATGCAGTCCTCACTGCCACCCACCATCACTGGGTGGGTGATGGGTGCTCACAACCTTAAAACTAGCTTTCATTATTCTGATATAGTGGCCTGTTTTCTGTCTGGATGCTTAAAATCCTACTTCTAAGGGCTTAAAGAGCTGCTAATATTACATGTAACTGCTGATACACATCCTGTGCAGCATGTTGCACTTCAGTCATGCATCTAATGATCTTAGCAGAAAATTAAACATGTGTTAATATTTTCAGATATTCAGTCAAATCTGAGCAAGTTCTGTTTAAATATCAAGAGATACAGCCCATCAGTAAGAAGTTTCTCCAAAAAAAACCCTGCTTTTTACCTCCAGCCATTTTATCTGTGCAGGAGGCTTTTTACAGAAAAAGATAGATTTTTCTTCTGCAGCTGAACAGGCAAGTTTCCACTCCCTTTTCAATTTCTTTTCAGGAAGCTGAAATGCTTTTGATCACAATTTATAAATATGTCAGGAAAAGCTGTGAGTAAACTAGTAAGAATATATCGAATTGTTTGAGTTTTAAAATTGTGTCCAAAATCATATGCTGGCATATGTTATGAAGAATCAAGAATTCCACATGAGTGCTTGTTAAATATATGGGTGGATAACATTTAATATATTATGAAATCTAACCTAATTACTACAGTCTTATAAAGATTTAATGAATTGGTTTTTCAGCTACCCAGGAATTGGAATATTTTACTACTGTGAGCATTTCAAAGGCAACAAATAGTAGGAATTCCCCCTTTGGCAGACCCCATAAGCAGAGTGTTGCATTTACCTTAGCCCATCCAAGGGCTACTAGAGAATTCAGTCTTTGACCTGTTCTCCAGTTTCTGTAAACAGAGATGAATATTTATAACTACTTAGGAGAAGTGTACTAATGTTGCATGTTTTTTTGTTTTTTTTTTAAATGCATGTCAATAAACAGACCTGGAAGAGGGAATAACAATCATAAAGACTGGAAAAGAGAAAGAAAATCTTAAGCCTTTTGGAGGAAGATGATTTGCTTCCCTGTAAATTAAATCTCTTTAGCTGAGAGGATATGAATATGTTTGAATAGTAAGTTCTGGCGATACTTTTCCTGTTAGGGAAAATGGTTTCTTCTAAGGAAACATAAAACCACCTGTGAGGTCAATGACTTCTAGATAGAAGAGAAAGAGCAGCTGCCTTTGGTAGTGGGAGTTGTTTACAGTCTGTTTCTATTCTGGTAACCAAGATCTGCATCTTCTGACTTTGTCACACTCTACAACTCCCCAAAGAGTGGCAGCGAAGGGCGAGGTGCTGATCTTTTGCTCTCTGGTGACCAGCCATAGGCCACGAGGAAATGGAATGAAGTTGCATCAGGGGAAGTTCAGGCTGGACCTTAGGAAAAGGTACTTCACTGAGAGGGTGGTCGGCCACTGGAATAGGCCTCCAGGGAAGCAGTCACAGCACCAAGCCTTTCAGAGTTTGAGGGGCATCTGGATGATGCTCTTAGTCATATGGCTTAGTTTTAGGCAGTCCTGGAGGATCAGGAAGTTGGGCTTAATCCTTATGAGTCTCTTCCAACTTGCAATATTCTGTGATTCCGTTCTATGACGGATAGGGATGTCACATGGATTGCTATCATTACTGTAACTCTAAAACATTCATGTATGGCCCCATGTCACCTACCTCCCTCAGCAGTCAGGAAGAGCTTCATTATGTGTCTCAGATGCCATGGTAAATTTTTGTGTATGTCACACAGGGAGCTGAAAAGAACTTGAACACCATTCTCTATGGTGATACGTTGTAATTGTTGTGATCCTCTGGCATTTGTCCAGAGAATAGCCCTGCGGGGGTCACAGCTGAGGAGCTGAACCAAAAAGCTTCCAAAGTGTGTGTTCGTGAGCACGTTGATGGGTGTCCTGCTGCTGCAAACCACGTCTGCAGTGCTGAATTTGAAACTGATGGGAGCTGCATCAGAAATGGTCTGCTGATCCTGAGCAGTGTGCTTTTCCTGATTTGGAGTGAATCAGTGCTTATAAACCTCTGTAACAGAACTGGGTTTTTTCCTCCTTGTTTTTTTTTTTCCCCCTTTACTTTTTTTTAGAGACACATATAGTGGGCATCAAGTGTATTAAGCAATTTCTGTCATGACTTGCCGCTCACTGGGCAGTCATGCGTAACGGGCACATATTTATACTATGTCTTGCCAGCTGAGCCTTTTCCACTATACATCGTCTTTTAAAAAATATTTGGCACCATAAATGTTCAGAATAACTATATCTTATGGTGGTACTTTTTATTCAGCACTCAGGTACTTCCTGCTGGCCATGTAAATATTGACATAAAGGTACACACCCTATTAAACAAGGTACAAAAACCATCTTGCATCTGGAAAGATTAATTGATATAAAGTCTAACAGAAGATGAAGATAACCTTTGTAATTCCCTGGAATAGGGAAATAACCAAAAGTGAAAGATATTTGCTATGATTTCCAGGTTAGTCGATGCAATACATGGTGAATGCTGACAGTTTAACAGTGCTTAAACGTTCTTAGGAAGAAGAATAAAGTGAAAGGTATAAAACCACAGACACCATCTTTGATTCGAGCTCTGTTTTGAGCCACATAGTGCCAGATGTTGGGAGAGTTTTCAAGGAAATCATCACTATATGCTTGTCTACGTGTAGATATCACCTTTCACGGCAAACAGCTTTTTGACAAGGAGGGATATTGTGTGAGAGGCATATTTGATTTGGTCCAGTCTGTCTACTCTTACATGCTTTTGCAACCTCTTCTGCAGCTTATACTGGAATAAATTATGCTATTTCATTGTAGTGGTCCTATTGAGTGTTTTATAATAATACACACTTCAGGGGAAAAAAAAAAGCACATTCAGAAAAAGTTAGCTTCAAGGCTTCACAGGATTATGAACTTATGACATCAAGAAGTTGCAATGGAAAGTATTTGTCACTGTAGTAGTAAGAAGTGATGTTAACAAGCAAAATTTAAAGATAAAGCTCGCCTGTAATAGAGATCTCTGGAATAGATACCTGAACAAATTAACTGAAAGAGAGCTTAACTGGTAAAATTACTTGTCTGAAGTAAAACATTTCACAACTGAAATTTTTATATAATGGTAGATAGATATTTGACATTTATAGGTGGAATATAAAATGTTTGGATTTCTACTGCTTTTCAAATAGATGTTATAATTTTCATTTTAGTTTGTTTTGCCTTCTGAAATTATTGTTCCTTTTGGCTTTATAACAAGGAATTAAACCACTTGTTGCATTTCAGTACTCTTGATCTAAAATAAATACATTTTGTAGACCTGTGGTCTGTATTGCTCCAGTTTACACAACCAAATAGCTGCTAAAATGAACCGTTTGCAAAATTATATATATACATATGCACACACACAGGACCTATGTATATAGTGAAGCTTTAAAAAACTAGATTGCCACAGAGTGGAACTACATTCTGCACTCTTCAGAATCTTGATATTTAAAACTACTTTGTTTTTCAATTCCTAGCAATCTCTTCCATGCTTATGGACTTCCTAGTCTGCAGGCAATTATGCACATACTCAATTATTTTAACCTGAAACTTGGTACTTAGACACTTTGTTTATTGCTGGGGGTGGGGGGGGAAAGTTAGAATATTTACTCTTCTAAAACTAAAATAGATGATTTTTACTTTTTTTTTTTCCCCTTTTTAAAATTCCCTTCTTTCTTTCTTAAGAAATATGGAATTGGTAGATGCTCTACATGCACTCATTCCACTTTGGACTTTATTTGGCTAGATAAAGATTAATTAATCATTGTAATGGAATTTTACAGTTGCCTAGGGACCAGCGGCTTGAAGTTGCTTATACTTAGTGTTGGTAAACAGAGGAAGGTCCATAACAATAATGTGGAGAACTGATACCTCTAAAAGGGTAATTTCTCAAAGTTAAACATGTCCTGAATGACATTCTTTGGAGATAAAAGTGTAAGTACGCATGAGATAGTGACTGAAAGATAAAGAAGAGAAAGCTTAGTTAGGTAAGCCAAATAGCCACCCTACCATGATTGAGAAAAGCAACTTCTAAAACCCAACTTTGGTGAGACTATGAGGACACCAGTTGGAAATGTATATAGTATTACAGTGTAAAAAGTGGGAAGGCAAATATAATTGGATATGAACTAGAAACTATGAAGTATAGTGGAAGTGAGACCAAGGAACAATCCTTGGCTTAGCTAAGGACAATAGAAAATATATTACATTATATTAGGGGAAAAAAGGAATATCTCCTTATATATATAAATGGCACCATTAAAAGTTTAAGAAAATCAAATTGCTAGTAATGACAGAAAAAAAAAAGTTTTCAATATCTATTTCTTTTCTGTTTCTGAAAAGAAGTAGGAGAGTGCACTCATATTCCATAATGATGGTGAAGTATTTTCCAAGCAATTAGTTTCTAAGGAAAGCGTTAAGCAGTATTTTTATGATGAATATTTGAAAGCAGCTGATTCAGATGAACTGAATTCAGAAGTAGGTATATACTGTATTAATTTTACAGGAATCTTGGAATGCTTTAGAAACTCCTGGAAGCAGTGAATATAATAGTAAACCTTAAAAAAAAAAAGAAAAAAAAAAAGATAGAAACCCAAGCAACGTGACCCATGTTGTAAAAGAGAAGCTAATAGAATGGTGAGGAGGATTTCTACACACAACAGTTCAAAAGCTTTGAATACAGAGCATTACTGCTAGAATTCAAGGCAGAAGGGTTTTGGAAGATAAAGTCTTGTCAAACAAATGTGAATTCTTTCTCTGAGAATGTTAAAAGTTTGGCTGATAAAAGTAAGTGCTTTTGTACAGCTGCCTGGATAGCTATATGCTTAGAAACTAGGTACATAAGCTACTTTCAAAATTGGGATTGTACCCTTGAAAATAATTATTCTGAAAATAATTAAAAGGTTGTAAAATATTTAAGTCACTACCATTCACACACACGCCATGTTGCATTTGAAAGATTTTTTTCTCTTTATTTGTTATATGCAGAAATAAGTAGTGGTTAGGAGAACAGAGATTAAATCATTCACACGTAGTACAGATAAAGGTGATGAAAGGATGCTATATCAGCTCCTTCTGCCCAGAAAATAATATGAAAGTGAAAAGTAGAAAATTTACAGAAAAGAGTCCTAAGTGCTTGGAAACTGGAGAAAATGTCTAATACTGAGTATTTACAGAGATTAGTTAGCTTGTAAGAGAGGAAAATATCAGATGCTAGTGAATTTTTCAGTCTAATGGAGAAAGACTTTTTAGTCTTTCCTTCTGGAGATTGCCACCAGAACTCTTTAGAATGTAAACACAGCGTGTATTTTTCATGATGAGATCAACTATAAAAACAAACTCCCCAAAGCAGTGATGAATTTTGCATTCCTTCAGGTACTCAAATAAAATCTGGATCTGTCTTTTAATCAGATGCAGATTATCCCTTAACCAAATAAAACATTTAAATTTAAGTCTGAGGCAAATGCAAGGCCCTATGATATATCTGGTTCTTTCTGTCCTTGAATACTCAAATCAATGTGATTTTTAAGTATGCAATTTTAATTGTTTTAAAAGGGCTGTGTGAGTCACATTTGTGAAACAACGTGTTAACAGACATTTGTTTAGCACCGAATTTGCATGTAACACACTTTTCCTTGACTGACATACATAACACCAGTACTTTTACCTCATGCTCCTCCTTCTTCTCCTAATATTCCCTTAACTAATTGTCAAAGACTTTAGAAGATTCTAAGCCTTTTGTATGTATGAAAATGGTCAAAGTTATGTCCATATAGTCTAATATTAAATTAAAATTGGTACTAAATATTCTAAAATTAAATTAGAACAGATACTAAATTATTTTATAGATATGTTAAAGTTTCAAACTGAGAGGTACTTTATTACATTTTGGAATTTTAGAGCAAGGACTTGTGTTAGAGGATTGTAATTTCCCTTTTAATAATGTGAAAGTAAAAATTACAGTATTAGATCAGTTCACCATCATAAGATTTTTTTCACTGTCATTTTCCATCAGCAAGAAATATCATGCCAGATAGTTACATTGTAAATTCCCCATAAAGGATGTTATTTATTCTGCTAATATCTCACCCTCTCTAATGAATGGCCACGAATGCTCACACGTAAAATCATGGTTTGCTTTGCCTCATTTGTATTTTTTTCTTACTCCCATCAAGATACCTTAGCCCTGCATTTTCTAAATTTCTATTCTTCACACCACCCAATTGAGCAGTATCACCAAACTGTCCTAATCAGAGAAAACCAGTGAAAAAACAAGTTTCTGTCTTCTAGTCTTCTCAACTGATCTAGATAAACTCTGATGTCCAGCCTCCATGAATAACCTGCAACACTTTGGATTTTTATATTTTGTTTTCTAATCCAGCATGATCAGGCTATTACCAAGCCTTAAACATTTAATTTTCAAATTACATTTTGCATGGGCTTTAACAATCTGAAGTCTTGCTACCAAAAAAGAAGTCCTCGCTGTATTTAATGTTATATAGTGACAGACTCATGAGAACACCTTTCTCAACCAATTTGTTCCATGTAAAATACTGTGTCACTTGGGAGAAGAAATTTCTGGTGGTGACCTCTGGGGGAAAACAAGCTGTTTTGCTCAGGAGGAAGGGAGCTGCTGTTTCTCCTTCCTTGAATGTACATGATTCTGTCATCTGCTGAGTTTCTGCCTGAATTACTTACCAGGGGACTCGGCTTGCTTGTGTGAGCTCACCACTAAACAGATTACAAGATTGACATGCAGCATTTTTCCTTTCTTACGGTAACTGTGACAAATATCATTACCTGTAGTTACATCTTACTCATTTTAACCTTTTCTTTTATGTATATTCCTACTCTTCCACTATGAAATTTTAATGCACTGAATTATGTAAGTCAATTATGCATCACATTTAGACACATGTATGCAATTATAGATATGCTTGTAGAAATGCCTCTGTGTTTTTTCATTTTGTTGCTTTCAATGTCAGTGAACCTTTCTATGTTCTTTCTAGAAAATAACACCTTATTTCTTCTGTAAAACTTTCCAGATGACCTAAAGAAAATTAACAGTCTTAAATCTTGCATTCAAAATTCCTCTGACACTTGAAAATTATGCTGGTTTTGGCTCTGATAGAGTTAAATTTTTCCCATTAGCTAGTATGAGGCTATGTTTTGAATTTGTGCTGAGAAGAATGTTGACAACATACTGATGTTTTCAGTTCTTGCCAGAAAATGTTTATAGAGCTTTCTCAGCTTCTCATACTGCCCCTGTCCTCCAAGCCCAGAGAGTTGACCAAACTGACCAAAGGGACATTTCGTACCACTAAACTTCATGCTCAGTATATAAGTCAGGGGACTTGGCTGGGAGGGGCATTTGCTGCTCAGAGACTGGATAAAAGTCAGTCAGCTGGTGGTGAGCAGTCATATCTTTTTTCTCCCCTTTTTCTATTATATATTATTATAATTACTGGTATTAATGGTAGTATTATTTTTGTTATGTATTATTGTTGTTGTTACTAGCAGTATCATTATTTTATTAAATTTCAATTATTAAACTGTTCTTATCTCAACCCACGAGCTCTCTTATCTTTTCCTCAGATTTTCTCCCACATCCCACTGGGAGAGGAGAGGTTAGTGAGCAGCTGTGTGGTGCTTAATTGCTGACTGGGGCTAAACCACAACAAAAATAAAATTTAAAGTCATGCAAATATATTTGGAAATGCTCCTTTGCCTGTGTGGTGTCTGTTGTTCTTTATGATTTCATTGTATGACCTCATACCAAGAATCCTTATTGTGTCTCCTTAAAGAAAAATGTTTCAATATGCAACCTTCAGTTCTACTCCCCTTCTGTTTGTGATATATCTTTTTCAAGATGGGTTAATTGGTACTGAAGTTCATGTGCTGGGGGAAGACTGGCATCAAAGAATATTGGAAGTTGTTGGCTTTTTTTAATATATATA
>NW_010227761.1:0-8242 GCF_000690775.1 Eurypyga helias | reverse complement strand
CTCCCTCAACATGCTGGCCACGCTGTTCTGGATACATCCCAGGGTACAGTTGGCCCAGGATACCCCCAAATCCTTCTCCTCAGGGCTGCTCTCGATCCACTCTCCACCCATCCTGTACTTGTGCTTGGGATTGCTCCGACCCAGGTGCAGGACCTTGCACTTGGCCTTGTTGACCTTCATGAGGTTGGCAGTGGCCCACCTCTCCAGCCTGTCCAGGTCCCTCTGGATGGCATCCCTTCCCTCCAGCGTGTCAACCCTGCCACACAGCTTGGTGTCATCAGTAAACTTGCTGAGGGTGCACTCGATCCCACAATCCATGTTAAAGCACAGACAGCAGGAAGAAATCTATGAAAATATGTTACGATATTTCTTAAACTTTTTAAAAATATAAACTTAACAACATACAAAACACACACATGGTACATGTAACCAAAATACTTGAGGAAATTTTCCTATTATGAATTAAAGCTATTTAAGGCATTTTCACTTAGGTTACTTTTCATTAAGTACCGTCCTGTAATGTGACTTTTGTAAAATATGCTAATGTTACCTATTAGCTTTAAAGGTAATAAGAGGATTTGGGGAAAATTCCTAAATCTACTCTATTCCTCTCTGATTTACTAATAGTTTTTAAAAATAAACTTTAGTATCACTGAAGTAAATATTCTGCAGCTCAGCTGTTTTCTGATTAAACTTACTCTTTGGTGACTTTGCTGTATGAACTAACTCATTTATTTATTGAGTAGATACATTTAGGTTAAACACCTACCAGTCATTTTTTCCTCTGGGTTGTCCTCTCCCTTTGCTACCTTCCACCTCCACCAACAAACTAGATCTAACTTTTACTCTGGTTTTAATAAAAAAAATGTATTTTGTACCTTAAAGATTGATATGGTTCAGTGGTAAGTGCAGAGTTCTTGATGAAGAAAGTTCTTGATGAAGAAAGAGTGACAAAAAACATGCTTTTACAGCTTGTGAAATTTGTTTCTACTGCATTAAATTGTCAGTGTTTTGAGAAGTAAGCCTCATCTGCACCGTGAATTCTTGTGCTTAACATCTAGCTAAAGAGCTAAAGAGACTTTGGAAAAAAAAAGTAATTTTAACAAAATGGTAACTGATTGACAATTGGAATCTATTAAATGAAGATCCTTTTCCAAAGGGTCTAAAAATTAAGTTAATTCTAAGCCCTAATCAGGAATCTGATTGTTGGAAAGACGAGCTTTACTCCCATTGTCCCATTTTCTCTTTTATGAGAAAGCTGTGAAACCTCATTGTGAAAACAGCTCCAGACATACTGCAGAACCTTAGAGCTATAAAAGTTCTTTGAGTTTTAGCTGTTTTTCATGCATTATTTTCAATCACTTGAAGTGTTCATGTGGTGGCCATGGAACAATCGAGTTTTCATAGACTTCTGACTATGTAACTTACTTCCTGAACACAGCTGTCTTTCCATTACTTCAGAAATAATTGCTCTAGAAGTAGCTTGGGTTGGAAGATGCTCCGCCCCTAAGGATGCAAAGTAACACTGCGGTAGCATTCCTATTACAGTAGAGGTTGAGAAATTAGTGGTCAGTTTTAACTCCCGTGATGCTTCTTAGGTGCAGTGTGCTTGACCCCCAAATTACACAGGTGAAGTTTCATGAACATGTGTCTCATCAAGTTTTATCCAACACATCTAAGTATTTTTAGAAACCGATGAAGAAATGTAAAGAATATTTCATATGTTTCTTCCTTGGGAGTACGTTTTGATCTGTTGGCAGAAATCTATCTGAACATCACTCTGGAATGTAATAAGTATGGGATGTCTTCAGTAAATGAACTATGCAGACAATCGCAGATGTGCGGGCTGATTTTTGTGTAGTCATGTTACTGACTGAGTTTAAGTGAATTAAAATATTTGACCTTTCTGAAGATGTAGAAATGGAAATTGTTTCTTTAAAAGAAACATTTCTATACTGTGTAAAAAGGCTTACCCTCAGGGTGAATCAGTTTCTTTTCTCAATTTCTTTTTCTCAGCTCTAACTTTGGGGTTTTTTCATTGTAATACCTGCTTTAGATCTTTCTAGCAAGTGGAAAACTCATGGGTTAATGAGTCCTAGTGGCAACCGTGGTAATAAATTTCTCAATAAAGGATGTGTATCTGCAGGAACTTGCCAGTGAAGAATCAGATGCAGTGGTTTAGTAACAGCTTCAAAAGGAACAATACTTGGGCTCAGCCACAGTGAACTTTTTCAAGAAGATATTAATTACAAAATAATTGGGACTTTAGGATATCTCATGATCTCCTTGATTGTATTTTGAAAGGTTTCGCTTTTTTTTGGGTGGGGGGAGAGGAGGGGGGTCTGAAATGCAGGATGATCAGCCTTGTATTAACTTGCTGGAGATTTTGTGAATAAAAATTTGGCTGTCAGAAAAGGGGTGGAAGGTGAAACTGTGCTTGTTTGGGTTTACTTATTTATCATTGTTTGTTTTATTACTGTCATATTTTGTGCTTGGGTTGCATTTTCTCCATGGTGACTTAAAGAGAAAATGAAGGGAAACTTAAAACTCACTGTATTTATGCCAAACCTAAAAGGAATCATACTTATTTATTAAAAAACCCAAATCAAACCAAACGAAAAACCCCAAACCAACCAACCAACCAACCAAAAACCCTAAAAAACAACCTTTTGAAGTTTAGTGTTTTGTCAGTGTTAAATTGCCTATTATTTTTTCTAGAAGTCATTGTCTTGCCTTTAAAGCTTTTTCCTAATTGAAGTTGTCAACTGGTACTTTTTACCATATTCTGAATACTTTCTCCTGACTTCCTCCTATAGGTTCTTTTTATTATGTGTTAAAACAAGAACAATACCTCTTGTGTAAATACAGCTTAGAAAATATCAAGCGGTTCTTCTAATACTGAGGCAGGTAACTAACCAAAACACAAGATATTCACTGATCCTGACTAAAGTCACCAACAAATGGAGAACTCGTCACCACTCCGTTGCCAGTTACCACCATCTCAATAACATATTTAATTCCCATGACTTGGAATAATTTTAGATGACTTCTCCAGATGTTGGTTTACTTGGGGAAGGGAGGGAGGGAATCTTAGGTCACCTCTCCTGCCCCTTTCACCAGGGAGGCATGGTGCTCCAAATTTGAATGAAGGAGCCACTGAGGAGAAAACTTTGGAATTTGGCTAACAGGCTAATATGCACACAGAAACAAACTTATCCCTCTGCCAGTGTAGCAGGGCGCTCTCACAGGGACATTCCCTAGGATACAGGGACCTGGAATCACCCCTCCATTCCCAGTTTTGAGTGAGATGCATCTGTTCTATCCCAGCCATTCCCTGTGGCTGTGACAGCTGTGAAGAGTGGGTGGATGGCTGCCTATGACCAGAGAAGAGTGGAGATTAAAAAGAAGGGGACCACAACATTGATTGCAACAAGTAGTAGGATTGAAAGTAGAGCTGCCAAGCATTTATCTTCATCCATTCCGTTTACCCCATCCCGTAATGTCCTCATCCTCTGCCACAACTGCAATCTACTCTCCTTCCACTCTTCCCAGTTCTCCATCCTCTAATCTTTCTCCTCTTCCAGCAGTCATCTGCGTGCCTTCGTTCCTCACTTGTGCTGAGATTTTAAGAATCTGCATATGCTGTTATCAGTTCATGTTCGGGGGCTGCATATCTTGTAAGCCCTGAATCAAGTGATACCACAGCTTGTTTTCCTTTGATCCCAATCAGTTCCATTGTTCAGGGGACAGGATTCATTATTTCAACTGTTTATCAAAGATTTTCCTTTTGTTTTGACAACAGCTGTGAAATGTATCTGCTCTACAACTATAAAGTCCATTGCTTGTCACTGAAGTATCATCAGCAGGTGGGAAAGGTATTCTGAGCTGCTCATCAATCATTTGCTTGTGCAACTGGGTTGCTATGGACTGGTTTTATCCCTTCCACGGTTAAGGGTGTGCTATTCAAACTCCTAATTCCATCAGAAATGGCACTGGACAGAGTTCAAGCTGGAGATGTATCGTATTATTTCTACTCCACCATTCTGAAAAAGTGTCTTAAGATTTTATTTACAAAAACAGCCACTGAAGTCTGATTTGAAACTGTGGTAAGAATATAGTCACCACAGAACAGGTACAGCAGCTGTTTTATTCAATATAACCAATCTAAAATATATGCATAATAATGATGTTTTCTGTAATTTCCAATAGCATATACTGTTAAAACCCTGACAGAATTATTAGCAGTGAGCCTTTATGAAGGTACTTAAAAATCTTAGTCCTGGACTCCAAGACGTGAATGCACTGGCTACTCTACTATGCTGGGTTAGCCGTGGCCAGCAGGCAGATGTCCCCCCAGCTGCTCTCTCATGCTCCCTCCTCAACAGGACAGGGGGAGAGAACTGCTAGGAAAAGTGCATGGGTGAAGATAAAGATGGAGCTTGTTTTCCAGTTACTGTCACAGGCAAAACAGACTTTGGGAAACTGAATGTAGATTTGTGTCGTGAGAAACAAACCCCAAAAATGAAAACAACACCTCCCCCTTTTTCACATGCTTAACTTCACTCCTTCACTTCCGACTCCTCTAATCCTTCCCTGAGGTCCTCTCCACAGGCTGCAGGAAATACCTGCTCCACCATGGTCTCAATGGCTGCAGGGGAATCTCTGCTCCAGTGCCTGGGGCACCTCCTCCTCCTCCTCTGAGTGTTCACAGGGGTTTTTCTCACCCTTTTTTCCTTACTCCTACTGCCGTTCAGCCTTTCATAAGTATCTTTTCCCTGAGCTGTCTCCAGGTTGGCTGATGGGTTCAGCTCTGTCCTCTGTTGGTTCTGCCACGGCACCAGCTGGAACTGGCTGTGTCCGGTGCGGGGAAGTCCTTGACCTCTTCTCAGAGGCCACCCCTGCAGCCCCCAGCTTCCAAAACCTTGCCACCTACATGCAATGCATTCCTCCCTTTGCCTTTGTGAAACATGTTTCTCTCATAAAAATATACATTCCTCACACATTCTCAACAAACTTCACTTACAACATCCACAAAAACATCCCCACATCAAAATCAAAGTAACACCATCACGGCGCTGGCAAGGGTGAACAATACACACGCACAATAAAACCCCGCCACTTGTCCCTGCACCACAAATTCCCAACACTGGTATCAAAGCTCCCCAAAACTATGCCACTCCCCGGCAATGTCCAGTCCCAATTTTGGCCATTACCTCTCCCATTACTGTTGTTATCTCAAATTCATTGAGCCCCATGTTGGACACCAAAAAGGACTGCGGTGGCTTAGCCTTGTCCAGCAGCCACTCACCCAGCCACTCCCTCACTCCCCTCCCACAGGGCAGGTGGAAAAAATAGGATGGACAAGCTTAGGGTTGTCGAGATAAAGACAGTGAAATCTGTGAATCAGGCAAGGTTTCCGCTTCCCTGGGCAACCCTGGTTTCACTGCGGAGCCAGGACACCAGTTCCCCATGGTGGCCCTGGCCACAGACAGGAGAGTTCCAGAAACAGTGACACCATCCTGTGCCAGGGGAGGCCAGAGCGAGGTGACCCTGGAGCCACAGCCAGGGCCCCTTGTGCAAGTGTAACTTACCAGTTACCGCCAATGGCAAAACAGAGTTTTGGGAAACGTTAATTTAATTTGTTGCCAATTAAAATAGATTTGTGTAGTGAGAAATAAAAACAAAGATTAAAATGCTGCCTTCCCCCTCTCCCCTACCTCAAACCAAAAAGAGCCCAAAGTTGTGCGATAAATCATGTCTTTCGTTCTTTGCTTTTTGATAAAAGTGCTGAAACATTAGGTCCTTTTACCACAAGCTGCTATTGGTTCTTGTTGTGTTTGTGTGTTTCTCACATAGTCTTACAAGTTAACATTTGAATGTTTTCTTGAGGTAGCTCACTGCGTAAGTCAAATTATTAATTATTAACAAACGCATCTTTTCAAATGTACCTCATTTGTTTCAAAAGGAAGTGAACAACTTAAAAATTCAAAACAAAACATTATCTCATCATACTATTTTTTTTCATTAGGATGGCATAGGGACAGGTTTCTAAGGAAACTCTTTGGCAAAAATACCTCTCTTGGAGCAGGAAAAAGAGACAAAGGTCATGCAGAAAATCCACAGATATGTGGAAGAAGTTATGCTGTCACTCAACACCATGTTCTAAATGATTGTTCTAAACATCTTTGAGCAAATTCACTCTTTATTTTGCATTTTCACATTAGCCCAACTTTCAGATGCCAGTGACTCTTTAGGATTTAATTAGAAAGAAAAGCATGTTTTATGTTAAGTTGTATTATCATAATAACACTGCTTAATGGAATGACAAAACTACTAAAAATATATTTGATTCAAAATTCAGACATTTTTAATTTACAAATGGTCATTGTGTGACCTCAGTTTATCCTGGTCCTGTGTCTCTAAAGAAAGAACAGAGCGAGATTTCGAGAACTCAACGTATGAACCAGAGTTAAAGAGCCTACCCTCGTGATGCTAGTGCCAAGTGTCCTGAAATAAGATGAATACGTAATTTTTAGTGCATCTGATGGTAACAGCATCAGCTGCCAAAATACAACTTTTTGTGTGATGAATGACAGAGAAGTAAATATTTCACAACACTTACTTGACTAACAGACTTTCTACACAGTATTTGAACAAAACCAGACCTGGTCAACAACAGAAATAATTGTCAGAAGTATCACTTGAATATTTGATACATTTTTAAAGAACACATCCATTTACATTTTTAAAGAACACATCCATTAAAACCTGCTGGACTTGTGAAATTTAACCAAGTATCCTTTCTTTACATCCTCCTCTCTACAATCATTCTTCCATTCCTGTTGTCAAAACTTGACCCACAAAAATGTATTTTGGAATTGCTTTGGAATCTGGTCAGGAGTTATCACTGTCAAGAGGGATAACAAAATTGACCACAAAGGGACTTTTTACAAGGGCCTGTAACTACAGGACAAGGGGTAACGGGTTTAATTTGAAAGTGGGGAGGTTTAGGTTGGCTATATCAGGAAGAAATTCTTCATGGAGGGACTGGTGAGGCACTGGAACAGGTTGCCCAGAGAAGCTGTGGATGCCCCATTCCTGGAAGGGTTCAAGGCCAGGCTGGATGAGCAACCTGGTCTAGTGGACCCATGGCAGGGGGATTGGAACTAGATGATCTTTAAGGTTCCTTCCAGCCTAAACCGTTCTATGGTTCTATGTGTCCACAATGCATGTGCTGATTCTGTCTTACCTATTTCATCTGCTCCAGGCTCTGGTATCTCTTTTGCTTTACCTTTTCCCAGCCTGTATGTGGGCTTCACTTCTCCCTGAGATGTGAAACTGTTCAGGGCTTCTCTGATCAGTTGGGAAAGGCGCAGGTACACTCACATTTTTGGTCACACTACAGCAAAACAAATAAGGAACTACATAGCTACCAACTGGCAAACCTGTAAGCTACAGCATCGGAGCAACAGCAGAACACCAAAACTCCTTTGTATATATCCGTCATAACTGTGAGGATTGGCATTATTACACAATACTTCTCAGAAGGAGTCGATGCTTTTTTACCCAGGAAAGCCACCTACCTGTTACGAAGGCATAAAAGCTTTGCCTTGTTTCAAGCTTTGCTTGCATGAGCAATTTCCTCTTGCTTTGCAGTTTTTTCTCTTTTTAGTGGCCTTTCTCTGTCTACTTTTAAAGTGGCTTCTTACAGTTCCTCAGAAGTAAAGTCCCGTTTGATAGCGTGGGTTTGGTTTTCCATTATACCGTGCTGCTTCTTGCACCACGATTAGCACCACGGTTTCACTTACTGGTTACTGGCTAGTTCACCAGTAGAGTGGTAAGAGTGGCTCCCTGGTATCGGAAACGGAACGTTTTTAGGGTTTTATTTCCCACACAAGGTGATCCCTTCATGATGGCTCCACTCTGGCCATGCTCTTCAGATGCCTTTGAGAAACCTACTTCCACCAACATGTGGCCTGTATGGGAGCGAAACGAGGTATGTTAGCCCGTTAGCCTAACCATGATGGCGTGAAGGTCACGAAGGGCTGCTGCTCAGCCTCCCTGAATTCCCGGCCTCTGCTGTTAGCGAACAGTGGTTTGTCATGCTATTTTTTAGCGCCGTGGGGCAGCCAGTGGCCCTGAAACCGTGTAGGGCAGAGCCGAGGGTGCCTCCTGGGCGGAGGGGCGGGCGTCCTGGGCTCCCACGCGGCAACGGACAGGCCCTGAGGCGCGGGGCGCCTCA
>NW_010227760.1:929-2343 GCF_000690775.1 Eurypyga helias | reverse complement strand
TGTTGGTGGCCTTTTCCGTATTTTTGGGTCCGTTTGTGGCCGTTTCCGTAATTTTGGGTCCGTTTGTGGCCGTTTCCGTAATTTTGGGTCCGTTTGTGGCCGTTTCCGTAATTTTGGGTCCGTTTGTGGCCGTTTCCGTAATTTTGGGTCCGTTTGTGGCCGTTTCCGTAATTTTGGGTCCGTTTGTGGCCGTTTCCGTAATTTTGGGTCCGTTTGTGGCCGTTTCCGTAATTTTGGGTCCGTTTGTGGCCGTTTCCGTAATTTTGGGTCCGTTTGTGGCCGTTTCCATAATTTTGGGTCCATTTGTGGCCGTTTCCATAATTTTGGGTCCGTTTGTGGCCATTTCCGTAATTTTGGGTCCGTTTGTGGCCGTTTCCGTAATTTTGGGTCCGTTTGTGGCCATTTCCATAATTTTGGGTCTGTCTATGGCAGTTTTGGGTCCATTTATGGCCGTTTTGGGTCTGTTTGTGGAGATTTCTGTCGTTTTGGGTCCGTTTGTGGCCGTTTCGGGTCAATTTGTAGCAGTTTCCATAATTTTGGGTCCGTTTGTGGCCATTTTGGGTCCATTTATGGCAATTTTGGGTCAGTTCGTGGCCATTTTGGGTCTGTTTTCAGTAATTTCTGTACTTTTGGGTCCGTTTGTGGTCATTTCCGTATTTTTCAGTTTGTTTGTGGCCATTTTTGGGTCAGTTTATGGGAATTTTGGGTCCATTTACGGGAGTTTCAGGTCAGTTTGTGGCCATTTCCATAATTTTAGGTCCATTTGTGGCCATTTTTGGTCCATTTGTGGCAATTTCTGTAGTTTTGGGTCTGTTTGTGGCCATTTTGGGTCAGTTTGTAGCACTTTTCATAATTTTGAGTGTGTGTGTGGCCGTTTTGGGTCCATTTATGGCAATTTTGGGTCCATTTATGGCAATTTTGGGTCTATTTATGGCAATTTTGGGTCCATTTATGGCAGTTCTGGGTCCATTTGTGGCCGTTTTGGGTCAGCGTGTAGCACTTTCCATAATTTTGGGTCCGTGTGTGGCCGTTTTGGGTCCATTTATGGCAATTTTGGGTCCACTTATGGCAATTTTGGGTCTGTTTGTGGCCGTTTCCATTGTTTTGGGTCTCTTTATGACAATTTTGGGTCTGTTTGTGGCACTTCACATGATTTTGCGTCCTTTTATGGCAATTTTGGGTCTGTTTGTGGCCGTTTTGGGTCCATTTGTGGCGATTTCTGTAGTTTTGGATCTGTTTGTGGCCATTTCGGGTCAGTTTGTAGCAGTTTGCATAATTTTGGGTCCGTGTGTGGCCATTTTGGGTCCGTTTGTGGCAATTTTGGGTCCATTTATGGCGATTTTGGGTCAGTTTGTGGCTATTTCTGTAATTTAGGGTCTGTTTATGGCGATTTTGGGTCAGTTTGTGGCTATTT
>NW_010227760.1:457-861 GCF_000690775.1 Eurypyga helias | reverse complement strand
TGGCTGTTTTGGGTCCGTTTGTGTCCATTTCCATAATTCTGGGTCTGTTTGTGGCCATTTTGGGTCCATTTATAGCAATTTCTGTAGTTTTAGATCTGTTTGTGGCCGTTTCAGGTCAGTTTGTAGCAGTTTCCATAATTTTGGGGTCAGGTGTGGCTGTTTTGGGTCCATTTATGGTGATTTTGGGTCCGTTTATGGCAATTTTGGGTCCATTTATGGTAATTTCTGTAGTTTTGGGTCTGTTTGTGGCTGTTTTGAGTCTGCTTATGGCAGTTTTGGGTCCGTTTGTGGCGATTTCGGGTCTGTTTATGGCAATTTTTGGTCCGTTTGTGGCCGTTTTGGGTCAGTTTGTAGCAGTTTCCATAATTCTGGGTCCATGTGTGGCTGGTTTTTATCCCTTTTTT
>NW_010227760.1:0-218 GCF_000690775.1 Eurypyga helias | reverse complement strand
GGGGTCTGTTTGTGGCAATTTTGGGTCTGTTTGTGGTCATTTCGGGTCCGTTCGTGGCAATTTTGGGTCCATTTCTGGCGATTTTGGGTCCGTTTGTGGTGATTCTGGGTCCGTTTGTGGCGCTTTTGGGTCCATTTGTGGCAATTTCGGGTCCGTTTGTGGCAATTTCGGGTCTGTTTTTGGCCTTTTCCATAATTTTGGGTCCATTTATGGCAATT
>NW_010227759.1:13004-14228 GCF_000690775.1 Eurypyga helias | reverse complement strand
TGCTAGATAAGTTTAAACCATGACACTACATTAATACATGTTTTGCTTGAATAAGATAAGAACATCAGACTATTCTGTGGAGTCCTATTTCAATAGGATTTATTCTCTTCAATTTTTTCTCTTATCTTCCACATTTATTCATTATAAACTTCATGCTTATTTGAGGACAATTAAAAAAAGGTGAACCCATAGAGCTTTGTGCTAATCTCTGTGATACTTCACTGGAAACTATTATCTGATGAAAAAGCCTTGATAACTGCTTAATTTCTTAAAATTTTCTGTTCTATCATTAAGAAAAGGGTAAAATTATTTCATCTGTCTTTGTGTGGTTTTTTGTGGGTTTTTTGGTTGGTTGGTTGGTTGGTTTGGTTTGGGGTTTTTTTGGTTCCCGCCCCCCCTCCCCCCCCCCCTTCACATTTGTCTTGTCTGTGTAGACTAAATCTAAAAAGATTGCTTGGTAATATTAGTCCAAAAATCAGAACAGTCTGTTGACAAAAGCACTTGTATTAACAACATTCTAGCAGCAGTACTGAAACACTCTGAAGAATAGTTTTGAGAATAAATGTAAAATACATGGTACATAAAGATGATCAACTTAAACATTTACTCAGTGGCAAAAATGCAGTGCTGGCAAAAGTCTTTTATTTCTAGAGATTCACTGATTGTTGACTGTGGGGTTGCATCATTATGAAGGAAATTGTAGTACATCAAGAGTGTGACACTTGTAAATGGAAAAAACCAATATGGATGGATATGGGTCCCCTTGTTTTTCACTTTTGGCAAAATAATGTGTTTGTATTCCTCACCTGTAGTGTTTCACTCAAATGTGGCAATCAAAACACAACATAAAAATCAGTATTGTATGCCAATATTTTGTGTAAATTGTTCCTTATTAATCTCTTTCTGTTTATTTTACATCCTTCTAATCTTCCTTGAAGTAACATACTTTGCACTGAAGAGACCTTTTTAAATGTACTTGATTTTTTCATATTCTTGATCAAATAATGCACTGGCATAACATAAAAAATTATATTGCTTTCCCCACACATATATTCTACAATTTCAGGTGATAGTAGTTTATTACTAAGTGGATAAATACCATTGATAAACACACTTTGGGAATTGTATTAACCACAGTTATATATTATAAAATATAACAATACTTTTCTTTCTACTCTCCTGACAATTTTAGAAAGCTAGGCTATCAGAATCAATGCAGATTCT
>NW_010227759.1:0-12985 GCF_000690775.1 Eurypyga helias | reverse complement strand
ACTAAAAGCATTTATTCTTTAAAAGTTTTGGTTAAAATGCTTCAGAAATCAGGTTATAAAGGAACACTGGAGAAAAAACTGTATGTAAAAGGAATTGTATAGAAATCATTGTCATTAACATTATGAAATAATGATGTTTTAAAGTTAGATTAGAAAGTTAAAATCTACATATCTATACTGTTTATCAAATAACTGGTGTTCTTCCAAATGATCTGACTTGACACTTCCTCTTTCATTCTGAAACACTTTTAAACAAGCTGTTGTTACACACATACTTTTTTTGCAAATGGAACTACTGAGGTCTGTTTCTTTCAGTACATCACAGACAAAAAGGTACCTTGACAAACTGAGAAGGCTAATATATGGTTGATGTGTATAGTAGTCCAGATGACATTCATTATTCAGAAGTTCAGAAATTATTATGAAAACTTCACATCTACTACCACCACACACTACCTTACTTATTCCAGTAAAATAGAAAAATAAAACTGCTGAGATTTCTAGGACAAAGTACTGACTTGGTGCCATGTCAGCAGCACACCTCATAAAAATGCTGGAAAAAATATCTGAAAGTAATCTGTGACCTAGAAAGAGTCACTGAAAGTGTTTTTGTTATAGAAGTTTGAATTTAGTGCAGCTTTGCTTGTAGAAGTATATAGTTTCAAATTATGTTTGTTTCTGACTCAAATGCAGGCTTTCATCTTAAGAAATATTTTTTAACTTCAAATTTACCTTATATTCTCCTTATTTGTTCTTTACTTAAATGATACGGTGAAAGATTGGATAGTTTTAAATATCTACAAGGAAAAAAATAGTCTGAATGGTAACTAATCAGAAAATGATTCAGGTATGTTTGTAAAGTATTCTTAAAGAAAGAAGGCAAACTAAATCTTTTCTTTAATATTCTTTTGATGAAAGAGAAACAAAAAACCCAACAAATTCTTTATTACATGTTTTTTGTCATAGAGCCTTCACAAAGATCCCAGGAAAATGGTGAATCTTTCCAATCAGGAAATTAATTAAAGTGTAATAAGATTATTAAGGATTTAAAATTTTAGCCAAAGCCCACTGATTTATATTATTTTTATGAATCAGAGTATTGTAGAGAAGAAATTAACTGATTGAGAATACAAATCAGAGAATAAATTTAATAGTAGTCTGTGCATGCAAAGGTCACTGAAAGTCAGTCTAGAAAAAGATTTCATACGAACAGAAGCATCACTATGTAGGACAAATAAAGTAAGCCACAGACAGACAGCAGAATGACTGTAAACCACTTAAATCCCTACTTCCAAAAAGAGTAAATTCCCCTATATGTATAAGAAGAGATTTATTAGCTGAAGTCGGAATGTTCTTTCACAGAATAAATGACAGCAAGAAGAAATCACATGGAATCTAATTTATAATTGTGTACATTTCTGTGGCCAAGATACTTGAGTTCAGAGTGAAGCAAGTACAGACATGAATGAGTAGAGTGATGAGAGGAATGGAGAGCCCTTTTTTACAATACAACACTACAGGAGCTTTTCTTGCTTAATCTAGTAAAACAAAATCTGAATTTAAAAAAAAATCTGTAAGGATTATGAAAAGTTTGTATAAATATCTCAGGGACACAAATGTCAGGAAAGGTAAAGAGGTGTGTAAAATAAAGAAAATGTTGGCATGATAAAGAACAGATACAAACTGGTGCTGTATAAATATATAAAAAAATTTTATTGGATATGAGAAAACAATCTGTCTGATGGTAGCTTATTGGGTTCCATAATCGTGCAGATTTTCCTAGACATAAAACAAAGGTCCCATATTGTAGTGAACTCATAAATATGAAGATTGGGGAACAATTAAGAAGTTAAGACCCATAGAACAATACAGGAAACAAGCAAACCATCTAGAAACTAACCTTCTAGGGAAATGAAACATAAATAACATAGCTTCTGTGAAAATTCCTGTGCATTGACAACAAACTCCGTACTCACCTGATACATTAGAACCAGCATTTCAACGAAGCAGACTTTAAGACAGATTCAGCTTGTCCACGGATATTTGAAAGTAAAAAACCACCATGTGGCTAAGAAATTTGCATGGTCTTTGTTAGTTATGTTCAAAACACAGAGTAAAACTCCTGTGTTTAGTAGAGTGGGGAGGGTAATAACTGTCAGAGAATATGTCTACAAAGATGGATACTTGCATTCGAGGCCTTCTGCAGTCATTTAAATTCATATTTCTCACATGCCAGGACAAGTATCCTATCTGATGTTGTAGTTCATGTTATAGAAGAACACATGCTACCTTTCCTGAAGGCAGGCCATGATACATGAGCTCTGAAACTGAAAAGAGCAAAATAAAGTAGTAATTCTCTTGCTTGTGCTTGTAAAAGTCAGAAGGGAAGGCAAGTACTGAAGATTAAACACCCTACTTATTATGTTAATTCTTTTATGTATCTAATGGCTCCCTAATGAAAAATACGTGAACAGCAGTCCCTGACTGACAAATGGCTGCAACTTATAAATCAGTTTAAATACGTATATATATATGTATGTATGTATGTATGTTTAAATACATAAGGCCTTGAGACCTTAACTTACCTTTTCACCCATAATATTTTTTTTTTCAAGTGCAGTTCAGAGCAATCTGAAAATCTGAGCAATTCAGAGTAATCTGAAAATCTGAGCTTGCATCTCTTTTTAGAATATCATGAGATGAAAAATAAACAGGGTATAATATTTTGAAATATTTTAGTTCGTTTATAGACACCTTCATTTCTTTAAACATCACTAAATTGTAAGCAGTTCAGTTTTTCATTGACTTAACATAAACTCTAATGCAAATTATATATGTCAAGTTCTCAGATAAAAAAGAAAATCTATACCTTTTTGTTGCCATGTCTATATCATTTGCATCTTTCTGTTTTAAAAAGTAGCAAACAAGCTATCTTATTATGCATGTCAGAATTATTCCATGAGGACATTCTGTGTTGCTGGCATTTGTAAACCAGTATTAAAGCTTTTCATTAGTGACACCTCTGTTTAAGACTGTTCAGCTGGTTTATTTTCCATAAAAATATCAAGTCCACTTGTTGTTCAGCATCTTCTCCTAATGTTCAGTTTTGCATTGTCCACTGAATTCTGTTTAACCTAGTAGAGCTTGCCACCCCTTCTCTCTTACAAGGTATTTCTTCTATTAATTATACTACATCTAAAAGCTTAAGTGTCTCAATTACTTTGTTTATAGTAAAAGTCTCATATGTGATTTTGAATGAAAGAACGCATATTATATTTTGATGCCAGAAACTTGTTGGCATGCTCCTGCTGCCAAGTCCTAGTCAGGACCAAAACGCACCAAAAAATAAAGACAATATTTTCATTTTTATATTATAACAAGAAGGAGAAAAATAAAATTATAAAATAAAAGAGGAGTACCACTGACTGTCTTATTTTTTGTGTGTACTTGATCAAGCTAAATATTTTGCCATTGATTTAAATTGTATTCTTCCTATAGCATAACTGTTCTAGTTAAATATTTTGTGGATTTGCTGTGGGGTTATTTTTTAGGTATTTCCTTAAACAAAATGTCATCTATTTTTAAAACACCTTTTTTTGTTCTATGTTTGATTAGAAAACTCTGAAACACCATTTTTTTTACTCCACTTTGGATATACTACATAATTTAGTCAATTATTTAAGAGTCTTTTTCATTAATAATTAGAGAACTGTTGATTAAAAATTTGTAATAGTTTTCATTTTCTTTAAACACCACAAGAGAAACAATATGTATGATTATTCATCTATTCTCAGAATGTATTTTTGTCTAAAAAAGGGACATCTGGAAAATATCTGACATCTGATTATCCAGGAGGAGAGTCTTGCTAAGAAACCAAGTAAAAAAAGCTGCATTAAAAGGGACATCCTGGTGAACAGAAGTAATTTGAGTGATAAACCAAGGCAGTGTGTGCTGGCAGCCCAGAAAGCCAACCGTATCCTGGGCTGTATCCACAGAAATGTGGCCAGCAGGTCGAGGGAGGTGATTGTCCCCCTCTACTCTGCTCTCATGAGACCCCACCTGGAGTACTGCATCCAGCTGTGGGGCCCCCAACATCAGAAGGGTATAGACCAGTTGGAGCGAGTCCAGAGGAGGCCACAAAGATGATCAGAGGGCTGGAGCACCTCTGCTATGGGGACAGGCTGAGAGAATTGGGCTTGTTCATCCTGGAGAAAAGAAGGCTCAAGGGAGACCTTATAGCACCTTCCAGTACCTGAAGGGTGTCCAAGAAAGCTGGAGGTGTCTTTTTACAAGGGCCTGTAGTGACAGGACAAGGGGTAATGGGTTTAAATTGAAAGTGTGGAGATTTAGACTGTATATCAGAAAAAATTCTTCACAGAGAGGGTGGTGAAGCACTGGAACAGGTTGCCCAGAGAAGCTGTGGATGACCCATCCCTGGCCATCTTCAAGAATGGGTGGATGAGGCTTGGAGCAACCTGGTCAAGTGGAAGGTGTCCCTGTCCATTTCAGGGTGTTTGGAACTAGATGATCTTTAATGTCACTTCCAACCTAAACCATTCTATGATTCTGTGAAAGATAAAAAAAAACCCACATACTATGAAATTGAAACATCACACTACTTTGTTTTAAATGGCATTTAATGAGAAATGAGCAACTCAGAAGTTCTAATAAATCACCTCCTTATAATAATGACTTAGCTTCTAGTAGGAAAATCTGAACTTCTCAAAATATTAACATAAACACCTGTGTCTGAAATTTATGAGAATCCCTTACTCTTTTACCTTATTTGTGTCCACACTGCCTGAATATACGTAATTGCTGCATGAGAGTAGGTTAAGAATGATATGCTTTCAGTTGGAGACAGGTAAGCCCAAGAACCCTAAAACTAATAATTATGTCTAAATTTTGAAGTTAATGTGCTTTTTTTCATCACGTAAAGACACACAGTCTAATAAGAGAATACTCATTAAACAAAGCATATTCACATCCTTCATGCTAGGAGACAATTTAAAACGTAAGAGCAGGAGAGGATGAGCCATGTCTCAATTTCTAAATCTCAACGTTTCCAGATTGCAGTGTGTCTGAAGTCTCTACAGTACAGCGACATGTTCCCTAAATTACACTTTATTGAAAATAAAATACCATAATTGGCTGGCTCTAGGGAAATTAGCTTTCCAGGAAAAGGAAGTCACAGTTTGGAGATTAACCACCATCAATTGCACTCTGAGATCTGCACAAGTTCTTACATTTCTCTCCAACTGTTTTAAAGCATAGAAAAGTACCACCCTGGACATAAGAAATTCAGTGATTCACTTAACAAGATCAGAGAGCCCCGACATCCACCAACTTCACTGTTATATGTAAGTATGAGATAAAAAATTATACTACCAAATGATGTGATCACAAAACATTATGGTAGGAGGCCCAGTTTTTTCTTTCAGCTACATTACTAGAGATCAGTAGTAACACTTTCTTTTTTTCTTAATAACTCTACAGATGTGACAGATAAAAGGTGATATAACTTGGAGGACAAAATATTCTGAATGTTTAAATCTTCATTTGAATCTTATTTTAAAGTGAGAGATGTATTAGATGGAATGCAATAGATAATTCTTCAGGTTTGATACATTTCATGGAAGATCAAAATTTCACTTGTGTAACAATTGGTTTTCTCAGTTGTCCGTGTGCACTTACACTGTTTTAAAGAAAAAAAACCCTCAAATATTTATTCCGTACAGAAATGAAAAACTGAATAGAAAGGCAACTTAAAGTGTTGACAAAAAATGTGTATTTTCAAGGTATTATATTCAGGTCATGTCATGAGCATAAGAAAGCAATAGCGAGAAATAGTTATGGAATGTAAGTATTTAGGTAATTTTTTGGAGAGTTTAAAAGAATAGTGATTCTAAAGTTGCTGTCCAATGGACTAGAAATTCTAAGGAACAAACCAGAGTGAAAATATTGCTATTAAACTAACTGCATCATTGACATACAAATATGCAGAATGTGTTTTGGCATTTTTCATAATGAAACTCATTTCATTGTGATGCTCCTGGGTGTTGTAGATTTTTGAAGAAATAAAAGGTTATTTTTTACATGCTAATGTACTATATACTGAAGAATTGTTTGTCTTGACTTCTGGGAACAGTTAATACTTCGTGGTAGACATTATTAAGGTTTTGCTTTAGTTACTTTAAACATGGTGCAGAGAAAGAAGAAAAACTGAATTATTAAGACTATTATATCTTGATTGGGAAGAGAGGATTATTACTTTGCTTTACAATACTGTGTCAAATGAAATTCCCACTTTATTGCCTGCTCAACATAGTTCTTCCAGGAACTTAAGGAGAAGGAACAAATTGTTCAGTTTTAGATTCTTTGCAAGACTTCAGCGTGAGCGTTCCCACTTCTTGGGTAATTTACGTCTTGAAGGATTGTTATTGTCATAGTTATGCTTTATCTTTCAGGAAAGAGCAGTCACTCAGTGGACTAACTGATACAAATTTAAGATAGAAGAAGGAAGCAATCATCCTTTTCTAGCTCCCATAGTCTTGTTGTTAAACTACAAAGTCCTACTGACTTAATTTTAGAACACAATATATACTCACTTTTTATATTCTGCAAAGAAAATATTTTATTTAGTAGATCAGAGTTCCTACTGTCTATGTGCTATCCTATTTTACCCCCACAACTTAGATTAGACACTAGAAGAAAATTTGGATGATACATGCTCAAGTTAAGTACGGAATTAGTGGTAAAATGCAAACAGATGTTATGAAACAGAGCATAAAGTTTAGAAAACTTTGGTGTAAAAGTACCTTTCCCCAGATCTCCTCCAGTAATTTCAAATGGAGTTTGAAAAGAGGTCTTTAGCAGGAGGACATATTTTTTCTTAAATCACTGGGGGAAAAAAAAAAGAAATACTGAATAAGAGTAAAGGAAACACAAAATAAATATTCTATAAAAAAATGGAGCAGAAACACTGAGCCATGGCTATAGTTATTGTAAGGACAGGTGGAAACAGAAAGTGATAAATTCTGAATTTTGCATTGGAAGACACTATGATATTCACAGCAGACTGCAAGTTTCCTTAATAAGTTCACAATGATCAGATTTAGACTTCTGATAACCACAGAAGCTTATTTTGGTTTTGAAAACCTCCCATGACTATTCACCACAAATACAAAAGGGTTTTTTAATTGAAAGTGTGAGAAGCATGTTATATCTAATAAATTGGAACATGTACACTCTACATAAAAAAATAACTGAGAACAAAACTGATATGTCCCCCTGTGTGAGTCCTGCTCAGTGATTCCTTAGAGCCTTACAGAACAATGTGGGAAGCATATGGACGTACTGTTGGGAAACACACAGGTATAATAATTTCATTAGTAGTTCTGGGAGAGGATTGATTCCTGTATCACAGTACCCTTTGAGAAATTTAAGGACTTTACAGAATTTTATTCAGTTAGCTGGTGCTGAAGTGATTATAGTTTGGCTCAAAACCAAAATCTCATTAGCTATGATGTTCTTCCTGCTCTAGCCAGGACAATGAATGCACATCATAAAATGCTAATTCATTTTTAAATGATTTGTATAACATTGTTAATTTAAAAACTCATTAGATTCATGAGACTTGTATTTGTCCTTTCAAGGTTATTCATAACATCTTTTAATATCATCTATACTTCTTAAATATTATAGAAAGTTTAAGAGAATTGTTGTCATAGAAGTTTATTAAAATAGCTTCTCAAAGTACTTGTAAAATCATGACACAATATAGAACCTTGTTTTTTAAGAATTCCATTAAAAACTTTTTCACATTCTTTTTCTGTACCAATTATTATTTTTTTTAACTTTTTGTTGTTAAAAGCACAATAATTCCATAGCTCTTAACTGCAGCTAAAAGACTACTTAGTTACTCCATACTGAGTTATGTGTTTAGAAGACACACACCAGTACTTTCCAAATACCAAAAGACAAAACTTTCTAAAGTTAAACTAAAGAAGTCACTAACAAACTCAAATGTATCTACACAGGATTTAGGGTTTTTTTTTCCAGAAGTTTTATTTATTATCAGAATATTTCAGATGTTCACTTCATGCATTTTTTCATATTTTTTCCCCTTTTTTGTTTACAATTTCTTAAGAGATGCACACTGAAAGCCTTTTGTTCTTTTGCTTGTAAAAAAATCATGTTACTAACATTATTATTTTGCACTTCTCAAAGTTGAAATACCACAAAATAAATTTGAAGAAATGATGAAAATATTGGTGGGCAATTTTCGTTTTAATTATTTCCATCATTAGAAAAATAGTATTCTACTGGTGACACATAGGTAACCTACTATGTTTACTTCTATGAAACTATATGTGGTCATTTTACGTTATCCTGAGTCACAGAGGAAGAAGAGAAAAAAAAAATTTCCTGCAGACTAATTAATCCAAAAATAGATTTCTAATTTATTTAAGACAAATAGGAAAGACTGTGAAGGTGTATATTCTCTTCATTGACTACAAAGGCAGAACTGGATTACTAATACAGATAAACATGTTTGCACCATGGATGATTATATCATCATATGATTTCTAGAGTGGTACACTGGTTTTTTTGAGAGAAACAAGAAAAGAGATTCTTCAAACTCGATCCTACAACCTGGGGTCTTTGGACAAAATGTATCTTTAAAGAGGCACCATTGATCTGCACTAGGAACAATGGGGAAGGGAGGCAGGTACCACCACCCCTGTGGGGGACTAACAGATGACACTGATGAGCAAAGCAGTTGATTACTGCTTATGATTGATTATTGCTTCTATAATTATCCACCTCTGTGAAAAGTAACATGAACATCTGGACAATATCATACTGTGTGCTGACTGGACATGGTTTGATTCTAGGCCGCATCCTGGGCACCTGGCCAGTGTTCCAGGTGGGATTGACAATGGGAGTATAACAGTCTGCACAGTCACATGATTTGTGCCAAAAAGACTTATGTAAGGTATTTGTTACTTACTATAAAAGTGAGAGACTCTCAGGCTGACTCATGCGTCGCTATTCTGATTATCCTTCCTTTCTAATTGGTGCATTGTTATTCTACTTTTCTTTTTGCTTGTTACTATAATACATATATAGTAAATCCTATTAATCTTTATATATTATACTGGAGTCTGTGTTTTTACTTGGGATCATGCCATTCAGCAAAACAATTGTAAAGAAATTTCAAATAACCTTTGAATGGTCTTGTCAGTTGGGAGAATTGCCCAAGGACTGGGGAAAGCAAATGTCACTCCTGTCTTCAAGAAGGGCGAGAAGGATGACCCAGGCAACTACAGGCCAGTCAGCCTCACTTAGATCTCTGGGAAGTGTATAGAACACCTATTCCTGGAAACCATTTCTAGGCACATGAAGAAGAAAAATTCATCAGGAATAGTCAGCATGGATTTTCTAAGGGGATGTCATTCTTCACCAGCTTGGTAAGCTACGATGAAAGCTAAGAGCTGACTCAAAGAAACTGTGAAATGATGGATCACAGAATATGTGGTCTAGATTTTGAGTCTAACTTCTATGATATGAGAAGTTTTGAGCCACTGAGTATCTATTTCATAATAAAAACATTTTATCTGTCCTTAAAAAGCCACTGAGTTATGGAAAATTCAAATATATATCAGAGATTTATCCTTCTCTATCTCTGATCAAAGTTCGCTTTTATCTGCTCTGTAACCTGCCAAATTTAATCTTTACCTTTCTCCTTTACCCTCCCCACAGCCCCCTGTTTTATTTTAAATACTGTTATGGGTATTGAACATCATTGTTATTTATCATCATACAGGCCTTTGACCAGATGAAGAAAAACGTCATTGCCTGTAGTATCTAGACCAAGTAACTGCAATTAGATACTGAAGACAAGGAGGTTACTTGTTTGATGTGATATGCCTTGTACTCCTTCTTTAACGTGTACATACACAAGTCACATTGTGGAACCAGTCAAAAGCAATTAATTTTAAAGAGGAACATGAAGAATAAGAATATGATCTGCAGATAATTCTGGCATGGCTATTTGGGGATTAAATCCATTAAGAAATTTGTTTAATTTTATGAACAGTGTTAGGTGATAAGTTTAACAACAAAGGTGGAGGTGGGACAAATTACTTATCACCTTTTTGTTTTCTTTAATTAGAGCTTGAAAACTTTCATGTAAGTCTTAACTTCAACAAATCAATCACAGGCTGAATCACTGACCAGACAATATCAGAGGTTTTGCAGACCTTTCAGCATTTGGAAAATACAGAAAGAAGTGTTGAGTTATTGCCGGAAGGAAACAAAGAAAAAAATAGCAAAGTGCAAGCTTTGTGCTAAATGTGAGATACTGTAAGGAACTAAGTTTTAAGCAATCAAAATAGTGACAAATATGAATTTAAAGGAAAGAATGGCATGAGTGTAGGAGGAATATGCTGGTGGATCAGAGACATGAGGAGTTGATTGGAATATTAAGTACTTCCTAGTGGACTGATATTCAGAAGAAGAAATCATAAAAAATATATATATATGACTTGAAAGGTTTTAGGTGTTTTTGTAAATTTTTTTTCACCACTTAACAAATTAATTTTAAAATATAAAAAATAGTGTTCAATTTAATTTTGTACACACACTCAGGGCTATTAAAGTCTTATAGGAGTTCAATTATACTAAGTTTTTATCCTTAATTCTAGTGGTAAAAATGAAGCCACATGAAAAATTACAGAAGTGTATGTTGTCAATATTTTAACAAACAATCCCACTAAAATATTTCCTGATAAATACTCAAACCTTCAATAATGGCCTAGAGAATATATTCTCCGCTCCACAAGAAGTGCCTGATGCACTTCTCCCAGTGCATCAAGCATGGGTCTTGACAGGAATCAAAATGGTAAAATAATAAAGCATTAACTGAAAATATATGTGGGTGGGTTTTTTGCATATTAAAGAGAGTAAATTCCCATTTAGAAATAGTTGGTTTCCATCTGTAAACTCCAAGGACACTTGTATCAGTGGCCTCCATTTTGTCTATGTACTTATAAAATGCAGGACTCATCTGACTGCATGTAGATATCTGTATCTTACCTAAACTCCCTTTCAAACTATTGAGATAAACAAGCATTTCTAGGGCATGGCTCATCTCATCACAGATTCCTAAAATAAGTCAGATTAACTGTGCCTTAAAATAATACTCACTTACAAAACCGCCCGTATTATTTCTGTTGAAACACAAATCTTCACTGACGTTGTTCATATCTTCACTCTTCCATGCAAGTCCTCTAATTTTAATGAAGAACTACAATTAGATACAATGTATCTAATATAACCTGGTACCACTGGTCTTGGGAAAGTAGGGATACACCATTATGACTTGGCAATATATAGTGTTTGATACAAACCACTATGTTTCAAAGGTTAAAAAAACCAAACAAGTTCTTTCTTCTTTTTTAACATCTCAGGTATGACATATCTGTAAGAAGTGATTTAATACTATTTAAGATGGAGATAGATACATTAAGGCAAACCAAAATCACACAACATAACAGACCATGACACAGTTTGCTGAGGGATTATCTATGGGTCTAAATCATTTTAGTTTAAAAGTTGCAATCATTAACAGCTAAGTTATGCTCAATCAAATTAGGTGGGGATAACTCCAGAGCACTATGCTAATCATTCCACACTTCACAGAATTGCTTTCAGGAAGCAAAACTAGAATAGGCACAATGACTTATAACGTCAGAATAAAAATTAAAAAAAAAAAACTACAGAAATTCCCATTTTCAAAAATATAACTAGAGTAGCATGATAAAATAATAAGAATAAATAATCAAAGTTACCATCTTTGGGAAAATTCTTATGCAAGAAAAGATTTCCTTCAATGTCTCATATAGATCTCAAAGACTTTAGAGACAGAAGGAGGAAAGGTTAACTATACTAAATGGATATATATAAAACTAAAGATGGGGAGTAGAGGGAAGTCTAATTAATTCCTTATGTTTGAAAATATTGTATTAATATACTTTTTTCTGCAGAAGTAGTTAAAATAAAATGAACCAACCCTCTAGGGTTGGTTTTTTTGGTCTTTTTCTATCCTTGTGCTATGCTTTCTTGTGTTGTGCAAGTCTTCAGCATTTTTTACATAATAATTTTTATTTTACCTAATAACTTTATTTAGATTTGGTAGTATCTTGTTAATACTTCAATTGCACAATTGTCCTCTTAGTGCAGGACAATATACTTATTTCCATATTAAATAATGTATAGCCACTGTGATTTAGAGTGTCATCAAATGTCCTGTGGCAAATTTGTCTGGGAGTCCTAATCTGCATCTTACTTTCCCACTGCTTCATAGAGGTAATGATCTGGAGAAGATCTAAAGACAAAGCATTGTGGTTTTTTTGGGACGGCAATAGGGCTCCACTGACAAAGAAACACAGAAATACAGAATATTTTCCAAGTATTTAATTGATTTAAGGAAGTACTGAGATGGTAATGAGAGGCATTCATCAGATAGCTAGCATAAATGCCAAGAGTGTCTATCAGCTCCAAATCTGAACAAGCTTAACCTCTCTGAGGATACTTCCTGTTACAGGAAGATTTTATAATTTCTCCTTGTTTAAATAGTAAAAAATTTCCTTTCACAAGTCAGAGTATTGAAGATTACTTTTATGTAGCAGGACAAGAACTTCTTTCATATTTTAAATTTTTAACTGGCCTAATATGTTTGCATATATAAATAATAGATTTTATTCATAAAATATCTTAAAAGAACAATTAATGAACCATGGGGGAAAAGTTAATACTACTTATGAGAAGATTCCTGAAGAACCACAGTAATTCATGCATCAGAAACATATTTTTTCAGCTAGCATCCTCATTACCTAACATAGCAACATCTATGTCAAAGAATAACTATTGTATATCATGCAGATGTCATCTTAAAATTTCTTTCCTTCCTTCCTTCCTT
>NW_010227758.1:42371-42811 GCF_000690775.1 Eurypyga helias | reverse complement strand
ACCATTCTATGATTCTATGTCACTGCAACTGCCAGTAAACTGAAACCTAGAGCACTAATCCAGTCTGAAGCAGCATTTCTTTGCAAGATAACATAGTACGTGCTGAATTCACTATTAATTATCTAATTATCTCCAGTTTCTGAGATGAGACATGCTGATGAGTAAAACCACTGCCACGCACTGATTTGCAATGCTGAAGTACCTAAGCAGGAAGGCTCAGAAATCCTGTGCTGCAGCTCCTCACATTTGAGAACAAATGGACAAACTTCATAGAATCACAGAATAGTTTCTGTTGGAAAAGACCTTTAAGATCATCGAGTCCAACATCAACCCAGCACTGCCAAGCCTACCCTAAACCATGTCCCTAAGCACTACATCTTCAACAACAGATTTGGGTTGAATGATAAACTCCACCCCATTTTTACCCCCACAAGTATAAG
>NW_010227758.1:36021-42338 GCF_000690775.1 Eurypyga helias | reverse complement strand
ACAGCCCACAGGAAATCTCTACTACAGCTGTCCCAAAAACCTGTTTTACACAATCACACATGGACAGACTCATGAGGCCTGAGTACTACTAGATGCTATTTTAAAGGAAACTTAACAATAGAGATATGGCCAGTGACACCACTACACCCTCAAAATAAGCCGAAGGTCTTAGAGATGATTTCTGATCCATAATGAAAGCCTGGCTCCATGTAATTTAACCTTCCAGCACCTGTAGTTACACTACCAAAACATCCTTGGATTGATGAATCCAACACTCCAGCCTTGGATCAGCTAAATCCCCGTCCTCTTCCGCCAAAGAGAACAACTGTTTACCCCTCCAGATGAGGATTTGTACTTCAGCATTTTCTACATGCTTTATCAAATCGTAGGCATTGCTAGCCCTGTAAATAGACCAGTATTGGGTAGCATAAGTCAAGCTGTCAACCTCTTTCTCAAAGCACATTAGGCTTTTGGGGGCAACATTCAACTCCTCGCAGACTGAGGGAAGGCACTGGTTTGGCAGACCGCTCTGAGCAGGCAGCTGAACACCTGCCCTTGTACAAGTGGTGTCCTGGGTCAGTTATTTGCTGAAAGCAAGAACATCCTTTAGAGATCAGGATTCCCAGCACCAGAAAAGCCAGTAGTTACCACAGGCTGAATAATATTAACATTCAATTCCCAGTTAAATCCATATAAGAGTCCAGGTGAGAACCCACCTGGAGTGCTGCATCCAGCTGTGGAGCCCTCAATATCAGAAGGATATAGACTGGTTGGAGCAAGTCCAGAGGAGGCCACAAAGATGCTCTGAAGGCTGGAACCTCTCTGCTAGGATGAAAGGCTGAGAGAGTTGGGCTTGTTCAGCCTGGAGAAGGGAAGGCTCTGGGGAGACCTTTAGTACCTTCCAGTACCTGAAGGGAGCTACAAGGAAGCTGGGGGGGGGACTTTTTACAAGGGCAGGGAGTGACAGGACAAGGGGTAATGGGTTTAAATTGAAAACAAGGAGGTTTAGATTAGATATCAGGAAGAAATTCTTCACAGAGAGGGTGGTGAAACACTGGAACAGGTTACCCAGAGAACCTGTGGATGCCCCATCCCTGGATGGCTTCAAGGCCAGGCTGGATGAGGCTTGGAGCAACCTGGTCTAGTGCCAGGTGTCCCTGCCCATGGCAGGGGGGTTGGAACTAGATGATCTTTAAGGTCCCTTCCAACCCAAACCAGTCTGTGATTCTGTGATTCAATGGCAACGGAAAGGACTGTGGGAACAGACAGAGGCATCACCCACAAGTGCATCTGCCTGTGCACCAACCACCTGCACACGGACCCAGTGCATCAACTGCAGGCTGGGCAGTTACAGATTTTAATGCCAAGACAGCCATTTCCAGTCAGTCCTGTGCTTGCTGCTCATCATGTCAAACTTAACACCTGAGGTACTCAAGCCACTGTGCAAGCCTTGCTTCCTTTCTCCTTCAGCTGTAGTAGCCATGAGGTTTTTTGGGAAGATTCTCCATACTCTGGACAGCCAGGCTGGTTACTGGTGACACAGGGCAGAACAACTTTGAGAAGTCCACAGAAGTGTTGTTTTGGGACAGCAGAATAATCCAACACTGATACTTGGGTTCAGTTCTTTAACTAAATCCTTCCTTTTAAGGGTTCACCTGTGGTCCTACACCAAACATTGTTCACATATTAAATCCCAAAGGAGAATTAAGCATAGGAAAGGCAGTTACTCAAACTTTCAGGGAATACATAAGTCTAATGGGCCTTATTAAACTTGGGGTTTAGGTTAACTTACAATTAACTTTGAGATGAAGGATACTGTGTAGCCCAGCTTTCAGTATCCATTTGTATCAGTCTTTTCTCAAGGAAATATTTTGAACCTTGGAGAAAGAGTCCTCCATCTTCTACTGCTGAAGACAGTTGCTGATCATGTACTGGCCACCCAATGCAGCCCCTGTAGTGTTTTCCAGTTGCTCTGTTTCTCAGGGTATCTGTCCCAGAGCCGGACAGCCTAGCTCTTTGGGATCACTGCCTTAGCAACCCATGTCTACACACAGCAGAGATCTTTGCAACAGTTTTCCTGGTCACAGATGAGATCCTGAGTCCTTCAGCTCACACTGTAGCTCATGCCCTGAAATGCTGATGGCATACTGCCTGCACTAAGGACGCAAGGCTCTCAAGGATGCAACATGCCAAGATGGACTGCTCCATGCTCAATGATAGCAGCTATCTGCAGCCTTCCAAGGAAGATCAATGACCTTAGCCAACTGTCACCACTGGTGATGGGCTTAGTACACTTCTTTAATTCCAGTAGCCCGAGTCAAACCCAAGAGATGCTACCAAGGAGATCCTGGAGTCCAGGAAGGGTTTGACCAAGCATCTGACTCATGCCTGCAACACTCAGCCAAGGACAGCATATGGTGCGCTTCCAGCACAGTTTATTTCAGATAAAGTGCTCAAACACCATGATTTACCTAGGTAGGGAGGCAGAGAGGAAGTAACCAGGACTTCACATTTAGACACCAGAAAACTGAATCCACAGCACTTAATTAAAAAGCAGCTGAATAAATTAGCTGAGAGGAAGCACAAGTGTTACAAGTAGTTAAAAATACACTGAAAGCTTGTTAAAGCCAAACTTCATCCGCTACCTTTTCAAGAGAAATAATTCTTGGCCAAGAATTATACTGTATCACACAGCTTTAGATGAAAGCCAAATTAGACATAGGATAGCTGAGCCCCTCCAAAGCGTAAGGTGCAAATGAACATTTTGAGCTATATATTTGGCAGTGAAGCTGACACTGGAGGCATCATAAAGCTGGATTAAACAGACCAAAACTAGATACTTGTGAGCACCCAGCCTCCCATCCAAGAGCAGAAGTCTGCACAGCAAGCTGCTATATTAAACTTGACACCTGTAAAGCCCCTTGAACAACACCAGTTTTCTGTGTCTAAGTTTACTCAGATGCCCCAGCTGAAGTGCACAGGCTCTCTCCACCTCCAGCTTTGTGGTACTACATAGTGAATAACAAGTTATCAGCATGGGGTACAGTTACCCTGCCCGGTACACAGCTGTACAGCAGTTTGCTCATGCCCCAGGAGACTACTTAATAAACCCTTATCATATGTGGTAAAGAACATCTACAACTGTAGGTCAACGACATAATTAGCAGGGACATGTGAAAGCAACATTTATTTCAGCCCCATTAGGAAGGAGCTGGGATTCTGCCCAGCAAATAAACGAATCTGTTATGATGTTTATCTCGTGGTAGATCTGCACTGAACTTGGCCTTCAGTCTCAACAGTCACAGCTGTATGTGGGTTAAAGTGAGGTAGCCATGAGGGTAGACCCAGCTGTCCTACACCATCAGCAATTTTAGATTTAAGTCAGCAGGACTTAAGAGCTCTAGACAAGAGAAAGAAAAAGAAAAAAAACCATCCTACTACATCTCATCCGTGTGCTCAGGGGAGGAGTGTAGCAGCCCTGAAAGGAGGGCTCAATCATAAGCAAGTCTAGACCTATACCTCCAGCTTTATCATGAGGAGGCACTACAACACAGCTAGTGGTGATGCCGTACTCCCAGAACATGAGCCCCCAGGTGCCCCCAAAAGCAGAATGAGGCCTGTCAAACCTCAGGTGCAGCATAATATTAACTACAAAGTAAAGCACAGGAAAATAATCTTCCTCACCCCAAACCATTCTACAGTTTTGTTTCACATTGCGGAAGTTCAATATTGCCTAAAGCTTTCAGCCACATCCAGCAAAAACAAAGGAGAAGAGGAGCTTCTGCAAGCTGAAACAAGATGACAGAAGATACTTCAGCAAAGCCTTAAAATGCTTTGGCCTCCATCTGCCTCATCCTTCCTCAGGAACGCGGAGAACCTCCTTGCTGCTCTGCCCAACGCAAGGCAAGCGCCTGGTCAGCCTGTGGCCAAAGGGGGTCAGGTCAAGATGAGCAGACAAACCCTCCTACCCTAAGCATCATCCAACCCTAGGCATTGGTGCAAGTTCTGCTCTGATTTTTGCAATACAAGGATGGTGTCCGAGAACACTCCCCTGCACACACATGGGGATGGATAGAGGGGCAGGCACCTTTTTTCTTGCATGTTTTTAACTAGGATCAGCATTTCAGCCAAATTCACAAGCACAATGTCAGGCAAACAAGATGATTGGAGTCTAAATGACAGCATGAACCATTCAGATTCCCACCCCACCAGAGTCAGCCCTTTGCACAGGCAAAATACTTGGAAAAGACAGCCATGGAGGTAAAACGCCACCAGAAGCCTAGTGGGTTTGTTCTAAATATTCTGTGTAGAGGGGAAGTTAACATGATCAAGCAGCACATGAGGTCTCGTGCATGACCGCTGCACCACATCACCTCCGCCCATCTTTGATCCCCAGGGTCCCACGTCATCATCCCCAAAGCCGTGCCAGAGTCTGGCAGGCACCTGGCTTTTGCTTTGAACATGTTCCTGCATTCTGTTGGCCATGACAGGCTACAGAACAGGCAAGGGGCTGCGTTGGCGGATGCTGCAGTCACCAAGGCAACATCTCACATCTCCCCAGGCAGAAGCACATGAAGAAATTAATAAGGAAGCACAAATATCACCACAGGACCCCCACAAAGTGCCTCAGAGGAAAACTGACCTGAGGAGAGTTAAGACAGCTTTCCATCGCTAAGCAGGATTATCTAGAGATGAGGCCAATCACTGTCCCTAAACCACACTCCATTTTGAATTATGCACATGTCCTAGATCCATCGTTAACATGCCAGTGCCAACAAGGTGGCCACCGAGGTCTCGGGTCAGCCCTACATATTTTATAGGTCTCCTGAATGATTTATTCCCTGCACCTGGCTTGCAGTTAACTCTCAATTTAAAAGTTCACATGCTGTTAATTCAAATGACCTCTCTCAACTCAAAACATCACTTGGCATCTTGTTAGTTGTATAAGCAAGGTAAGTTACTTTAAGGACCAGAGCTGAGCGTGGGAAACACGTGTGGATTTTTCCCTAATCAGTCCATAAACTATCCTACACTCCCCAATATTGGCAGGTGCCACATTGTTCCAACAGAGATGAGCACCAGCAGCTCTACATGCAGGACTGGGCAGGACACAGTGTAAAAAAAAGAGATTAGGGGTTAATTCACCAGGTTCAGGTCCTTTTAGCCCTGCTAACGATTTGCTTAATCAACAAGCCATTTCACAGGTCTCTTCACCTCAGGAGGAATTAGCAGTTTGCTTTTTTCCAGGGCAGAAAGCCTTTTGCAACACAGAGCCATCACTCAAGGACCCTCCACAGGTCACAGGGTAAATTGTTGTCCAAGTGCCTTTTCCTGCAAAACCCCCACTATTTGCAAGTCCTGACACTTCTCTAGACAAGCCCCCTTGGCAGGGGGGATGTAAGGCTCTATCAAGCAAATATTTAGACTTGTTGAGTTTATCCCTACGAGATCCCTAGAGCTTCTTTCACAAGCACAGGGGCTTGTGGTTTGGGATTTCCCATGTTGTCCTTCCAACATCTTTAACCTCGGCGTTTCAGCCTGCGGCAGGAAGCGTTCGGTGTCTGCAACAGCTCTGCCCACGATGGGTGTCAGCAGCTGACACCCAAGCGATGGGTGACACCCAACCTGCTCCTCTTGCAGAGGAAGTCACGAGCATGGAAGGTTGTAAAAGCAAACCCTTCGCTGTGCTTCCTAACGTAAAACCTTGCTTTCACACAGTTTACAACGGGGAGTTGAAAATTCAAACAGCAAATTAGCAATTTTTTCACCCCTCCCCATTGTAGGTGTGAGGAACACAATGTTACAAAACAGGGTTGCAAACTGAATTTTACCAGCCACGCAGATAAAATTACTAAACTTTCCTTCCTACCATCCCAAGGAGAAAAAAGGAAAAGATCATTTTTAAGCAAATGCCACACGCCCATGTTTTGCCAGGGTGCAAAAACTGACTGGGATAAACCAGAGCCGGTTGCAGCAGCTGCGGGAGAGCAGCCCGACCCCCCCAAGCTCGCCGAAAAGCAAAGGAGCTGCAAACCTCAACCCTAAGGAAAACCGCGGCCACCCTCCCCGACACTGCATGTTGGTCTTTGCCCTTAAACAACCACCCTTAGAGGCAGGAAGAAAGGGAATGTAATAATTAAAGCTTCCACCCCGCATCCTGTGCCGCCGGGATACAGCTCCCCCATCGCAGCATCCTCCCGGCACCGGGATCCCGCCCTCCCTCACACACACCCCCCCCAGTACCTCGCAGCACCCCGGAGTAGGCAGCGATGATGGTTTTCATGGTGGAGGGGTGGTCAGGACCCGACCAGGGCCAT
>NW_010227758.1:31756-35975 GCF_000690775.1 Eurypyga helias | reverse complement strand
GGGTGTAGCCGGTGAGTAGCAGCAACGCCGGCCGCGCATCCCTATATAGCCCCAGGCGGGGGGGCGGGGGGAAGAGGAGGAGGAGGAAGCGAAGGGGCGGTCCCCGGCAGGACGCCTGGGTCCCTCAGCTCCGGGGGAGGGGGTGAGAAGCCCTTGGCCCCGGTGGTGCAGCTTGCTGCACGGCATGGAGACTTTATGGTGTGGAGAACAAGGCAGTGGGCACCTCCACACCCCCTGCAAGGGGATGCCCTCCCTGTTTTTCATCACAGGATGGGCGAATATCCCCCTCCAAGCCCCTGCTAGCAATGGGGGTTTAAGGCACGGTGGTCCCTGTTTTGCTCAGATGCTCTCCCATCCCACTCTTGGCTGGTTTTAGCTTCCCCAGTGGGATTTGGGAGTTCTGAGTTCCTAAAAGCATCGTGAAATTAAGACAAAAAGGAGAAAGAGAAAATTTTAGACATATTAACAGGATCTTTAACAGTTTCATTAAGTTACATTTTCATTAAGAGAGCCCGCAGGGATGGCCAAACCACTGACCAAGCCTCATTGTCTTCTGACAAGTTGTTTAAGGGTCTACTCACGAGATCTGTAAGAAACGAGGTGTCATTTAAGTTTGTGTCATGGTTTACACAAAGCTGCACTTGCCAGTTTTTTTACAGATAGGGAAGGATGAGTTTGTCCCATATCCCATGACATTAAACCAGATTCTTTATAATGGGGTCATGTCTTGCCCTGTGGTTAAGAGGTGGATTTTGCTACACCCCTGGGCAAAGGATCAGGCCTCTACCCTTCTTCTAATCTCAGTTTCTTCTTCTTTAATTTGGAGAAAATAAAAAGAATCTGAATTTGAGAAGCACTTTGAGATCCCGTGAGGAAAATTCCATTGAGAGCAACATCATGTAGAGCTCCCCATATGCGGAAGGCAGGTAGCAATCCCCACTGAAACACCTCCAAATGCCCTTCAACTTTTTCTTGTTTGTTTTTTTTTTTTTTTTTAGATTGGGAACAGGATTGTCCCTTGCTGAGCCATCAGTTTTATTCCTGTTACTCCTGGGAATGCTGCTGCAACATCCACTTTTTGGCCCAGAGAGGCGTGTCTACCAGCGTGTTTCGCAAAAATAAAAAGTCAAATTTTCAGCTGTGGAGACCTTAAATCAGAGATTCAGAGGTGAAAGAGTGATTTATTTTTCTTCTCAGTCCTCTGAGGCATTCCCATACCCATCTTTTTGAGTCAAAGTGGCACCAGGACTCGTTTGCGTCCCATTTGGCCAAATGGCCATTATCCAACCGTTGTAGTGGCCTGTTGAAATATGTATAAAAATGGAAAATTGCAAGAGCCTGTCTAAAGACAGAATCTTGCCCAACAGCTCTTGGATAAGATCTCCAAAATGGAGCCCAGAACAGAAATAAATCACCACTAAAATAGTGCTGAGTGAAAGGGGAATGGTGTCCTGCCTGCCTGTGTCCCTGTTGAATTAGAGATACCTGCAAGCAAAGTAGAGACTGAGTTGGCTTTTCTTGTCATAACTGGAATAAAAACCTGCAAAAAATTATACTGCCAGGCTGTGACAGCATGAGGTGGGTAGATAGAAAAATGCTGGTGGGCTGGGACCACCGTCTGTCCAGATCCATCATCTTTCTCTTGACCTATACCCACCTTTTCCTACATTTTGGGTGCAAATTCTCTGAATCCTGATCATCCTGATCATTAGACTTGGCAGTGCTAATTGACAGTTGGACTCGATCATCTTAAAGGTCTTTTCCAACCAAAACAATTCTATGATTTTATGATCTTCTTGATCCATATGCTGCAGTGAGGTCCAAGCCTGAGAGGACTCCTTAATAAAATCAATTAGGAAAGTAGATAGTAATAAAATAAACCCCTCAGTGCCTTATGGAGTATCATGACTTGCAGGAGGAAAGACACAACCACTGTCCCAGGCTGAGCAGCATCTTGAACGCGTGACTTGCAGGTACAAATTGTGACACCACGTTTCTTGGGAAGAAGGAAAAGCTGAGCCTAAATCTGTGACATGACTGAGTCTCGGGACAGCCTTTGCCTTCACACGACCTGAGCAGCGGCAGGGAACTGGCTGCCACCCAGCTCCTCTCTCACTTACCAGTACTTGTCCTGCAACTTTTTTTGGCCCTCTTCTCTTCAGCTCACTGAAAATCAGAAAACAGTCCCAAACAATAGACGAGAAATATCTTGGCTCTGTTCCCCGCGAGGATATTTTTTTCCCACTGAGAAGCCGTGCACCGCGGTGCTAGTTCGATAGATGATTTTGGAAATGCGTGCGGTTTGTTTTGCTCAGCACTTATGTTGACGCAGGAGATATATGACCCTGTCTATTATTAACCTACATGTCTGGCACGATTATTCTTGAACAATAACATCCTTTCAAATACTCTACTATTACTTCACCTGAGACTGAAAAACATGGGTTGTGGACAGAGTAACATGGGCAGGATCCAGTCTTCCAGCTCTCTGCAGCCAGGAACAATTCACAATAGCTTTAGACTCCTTTATTTCTGGGTTTTTTAGCAGCAACTGGATCTCACAGCAAAGCAGCAATGCACCCTTATGCCGTCACTTCTTTATTCTTAAAGCACGTACTGAATTTTTAGGGCGATGTCTGTCAAATAAAGCTTTTGAGGACACATTTACTTTTCTCTTCCCGCTTCTATTCAGGGACTAGAGAACCGTTTGTAAGGCGTGGGATGGGTTTGCAGTAATTTGAGTCAGCTCTTGTTATACAGCTCTGTAGATTTTTTTTTTTTAACACGATTATTTAGCAGCAGAAAATTCCCTATTTTCAGAGCTTCAGTGTCTTCACGCAGGGGCCAGGTGTCTGGATGCGTGTATGAAACTGCCTGTATTTGCATGTCGGGACACATGCAGTCGAGCTGAGATTATCTGTCTTTGTAATTCTCCTTCTCTGACTGAAAAACTTGGAGTCATTTCCCTGCCTGTGGTTAACCTTCCGTTTATGGATTTGTAAGTTCTCTCTTTCTGGGCAGTATTATTTTTAGTAGATCTTTGTTTTCAGGGCTGATACAAGTCTTAAACACAGAGGGTTTACAGCTGCCAGGGTTGTCCCTGGACAAGGGAATTCAGGTTGGAAGTAAGGTTGGTTCCCGTTGCAGACCACTCATAGTGCGTGAGGAGCATCCTAATGGAAAGGGAAAGCCTGGTGTTGAGCAGGAAGACTTTGCAAGCACACAAAGTTCATCCTGCCAAAGAACTCCCACCAGACCATGGGGACCTGCAGGTTGCTTCTGCCTTCATCCCTGCATCTTCCTTGGAGTCGTAATCATCCCCTTACTGGGAGCGATGGAAGTCTTATCATCAGCGATGTAAATGACAAACCAGACGATAAGAGCTGGGATTTAGCAAGGAGTTTGAACCCGAGGCAGCCAGCCAGCAAGATTTGCTTTGTCAAATTGCCAAGTAGGCAAAAACGACGACAAGACCCTCTCTCACTCCTGCAGCGGTTATTTTTCGACCTGCCGTAAATGTGACTTTGGCCATGCTTACTTTGTGTTGCTACGGTGTTCACTTCTGGGGCTCTCCGCTCTCCCTCCAAGGCCTTCTGTCTTCTTCCTTTGCCAGTTAATTCAGCCATGGGAGCCCAGAAACTGCTCACACGAGCCCAAAATGTAACCTGAGCCTCAAGCTGCCATTTGGGAGGCACTCAGAACCAATGATGCTGGCAAGACGTTGCTCCGTCATCTGCACTCGCCCTGACGAAAGTCCATCCATCACCTCCCCCAGGGTATATTTAGCATTTTGTACTAGGTAGCAGAAAGTCATGGAAGGGTCCGTCTTCCACTCCATCCTTTTTATTGCCTTGATGGGAACAATTTGCAGCTCAGCTGATATTTATGGAAGTGTGTTGTCGGCTCATACATTCCCCAAGTGATAGATCTGAATTTTGAGATAATGGAGAAGTGTGTTTCCACATCCCCACACATCACCTGCTTCTCTACAGACCTTCAAGTAAACTCTGTGTAAGCACTGAATATGGAGAGGGAAACTGAGGCACAAGCTTGCTGGGGAACTGACCTGTCACATCCCTCTGAAGAAACATTGCAGATTTAGGTGGTTGTAGGAATTTCACACTTGGTCCTTCACCCCTTTTCTTAGTCTGGAACCCATCAGCTTCAAGGTTACACTTGGTCTCTCCTGCTTCCTGGATGTGGCTTCTGGTGGGATCCT